>NC_080710.1:33325779-33338279 GCF_019097595.1 Hemibagrus wyckioides | reverse complement strand
GTGTACCTGTGCACTCACCTAAGAGTGTGACGTCATCACACACACACACACACACACAATACGGTAAAGATACACACTGGGTGTTAACTGCAGAAGCGATGTTCATGTTCATCACCAGCAGGAGTAAGTATCATTGTTACTGTTATGCAGCCAGTCATCCAGCTTGTTCTACACCAATCAGGCATAACATTCTGACCACTGACCAGTCAGGGGATCATCTGTCTTATTCACTTCATCATGGCACCTGTTAGTGGGTGGGATATATTAGGCAGCAGGTGAACATTTTGTCCTCAAAGTTGATGTTAGAAGCAGGAAAAATGGACAAGTGTAAGGATTTGAGCGAGTTTGACCAAAAGAACCAAATTGTGATGGCTAGACCACTGGATCAGAGCATCTCCAAAACTGCAGCTCTTGTGGGGTATTCCCGGTCTGCAGTGGTCAGTATCTATCAAAAGTGGTCCAAGGAAGGAACAGTGGTGACCTGGAAACAGGGTCATGGACGTTCAAGGCTCATTGATGCATGTGGGGAGAGAAGGCTGGCCCGTGTGATCTGATCCAACAGACGAGATACTGTTGCTCAAACTGCTGAAGAAGTTAATGCTGGTTCTGATAGAAAGGGGTCAGAATACACAGTGCAGGACGGGTCAGGGCTGTTTTGGCAATATTAGGCAGGTGGTCATAATGTTATGCCTGATTAGTGTGTATGTACATCTCTAGTCAATAGTAACATTTATTCATATCTATGATAATGTGCGGTTTGTGAGTTTTTGTGCCGTTGGTATGAAGAACACTTTCAGAGAGATTTAAACTAAACTACCATCCCTTCAGGGACGAGAAGCTCAGCGGTGCTTTCCCTGGAAGTTCTCCGGTCTGAATGTGTTATCTTTTGATGACAGGATGAGGATGAGAGGTCACGAGAAGCCGAGGCACAGAAACCAATATCCGAGCTCAGCTTACTGCAGAGAAAAATACTGAAACCCAGGGATCAAGACCAAAATATCAAAACATTCATCTGTCTTTCTGTCTCTCTCTCACCCTCTGTCTGTCTCTCTGTCTGACTCTCTCTGTCTTTCTGTCTGTCTCTCTCTCACCCTCTGTCTGTCTCTCTGTCTTTCTGTCTGTCTTTCTCTCACCCTCTGTCTGTCTTTCTGTCTGTCTCTCTCTCCCTGTCTGTCATTCTGTCTCACCCTCTGTCTGTCTCTCTCTCACCCTCTGTCTGTCTCCCTCTCCCTGTCTGTCGTTCTGTCTCACCCTCTGTCTGTCTCCCTCTCCCTGTCTGTCGTTCTGTCTGTCTCTCTCACCCTGTCTGTCTTTCTTTCTCCCATTCTGTCTTTCTGTCTCTCTCTCTCCCTCTCTTTGTCTTCTGTCTGTCTCTACCTCTCTCTGTCTGTCTTTCTGTCTCTCTCTACCTCTCTCTGTCTGTCTCTCCCTCATACACACACACACACACACACACACACAAACACAGAGCTGGAGGTCATGAACAGCTTTTGTAAGTCACTGAGAATTAAACACAAATTCAATGAAAAGGAAATGTGTGAGAAGGAACACACACAGACAACACACACACACACACAACACACACACACACACACTGTCCAGGCCGGTGTGTGTGTGTGTGTTACTCAGGTTAGGTTGCATGGGAGGGGTGGAAGGAAGGAAGGATGAATGGAAGAGAGTGGAAGGAAACCGGTGAGATTACAGAACACCAAAAAAAGACAGAGAAAGACACACACACACAGACACACACACAGACACACACACAGACACACACACAGACACACACACAGACACACACACAGAGATGTTTATACTGGAACAAACAGACTGTGTAATGGGCGGTCACCGGGTTTCTGGGAACAGGGATTATTAATAACATACTTCCTTCTGACCATGCGGAAGGGGGCGGGGTCAGTGCCCTTGTTGTAAAGTCAATTGACATCACTCAGCCAATCAGATTCCTTTCAACTGTTTCCACTTAGAGGACCGGCAGCATGAAAGCGAGACAGAAATAAGTCGGGTTATGAGAAACTGAGTCAGATAGGAAGCCATGGTGAAATCATGATGTCTTTCTCTGTCTCTCCCCTGTCTGTCTCTCCTTCTCTCCCTCTGTCTGTCTCTCCCTTTCTTTCTGTCTCCCTCTTCCTCCCTGTCTGTCTTTCTGCCTCTCCTCTCCCTCTGTCTGTCTCTCCCTGTCTTTGTCTCTCTCTCACCCTGCCTGTCTTTCTGCCCCACTCTCTCTTTCCCTCTCTCTCTCTCTCCTGTCTGTCTTTCAGTCTCTCTCTTTCTCTCTCTCTCTCCCTTCCTCCCTGTCTGTCTGTCTGTCTGTCTGTCTTTCTCTTTCTTTGTCTCTCTCTCCCTGTCTGTCTTTCAGTCTCTCTCTCTCTGTCTGTCTTTCTCTCTCTTTCTCTCTGTCATCTGTGTTTCTCTCTCTCTCTCTTTCCCTCTCTCTCTCCTGACACCCCCACACATCACCTGTGTATAAACACTCCCATGTTGTGTGTGTTGCAGGTTTCGTGCTGGTGATTGGCCTGGTGTCGTTCTACAGGATCGGGCTGTACACACACCTGTCGTACTCGTGCTATGTGAACATTGCTGCGGGTCTGTTGGCCACGCTGGCTGCTGCCCTGCTGATATGGAACATTCTGCATCGCCGTGACGACTGCACGGGACCGCCCGTCATCGTCATCAGCCGCTCGCTCGCCATGAACTTCACACCGCGCATAGACAATGAATATGTGGAGTCGCCATGCTGACACACACACACACACACAGACAGACACACACACACACCACACCACACACACTACACACAGACAGACACACACACACACAGACACCACACCACACACACACAGACAGGCCTAAGAGAGTTCTCCAACATGTTTCTATTTCAACAAGAACATTTATAAAGATGTTTTGAGCTAACTTTGAAAGGAATATTTAATTACAGCAACACTGCTGAATCCTGCGCTCTGATTGGTGGATCAGGGGTTGATTAATTCTCTCTAACAGCAGCTCTGACAGTAGCGCAGGTATATACTAATGCACTTGTTCTAATAGGTTACAGTTTCCATAGCAACATCGTATTCACAGGGACGTGTCCGGCGGATGCACCGCGTAAACACGCGTCTTTAAAAAGTGTCTTTTTTGGAAGGAGTTTATGGGAGGAGTCTCCAGTGTCAGAGGTTTAAGATGAAGAGTTTCTCAGAAACCTGACGAGAGACAGGACACAGAGAGCCTGGTGAGGGAGAGACTGTTTATAGCTGCTACAGCGCATGTAAGAAGCAGAACTAACTCATCTCATGGAGATTAAATGTAACTATAAAAGGGTAAAAAGTATGAAGAGTGCTTCAGGAGATTTATGAATAAACACAGAAGTGCAGTGTAAGAGGAATAAAACACTTAGTTCTGTTATAGGAAAATAATCAACTGAAATTCATGCTGAAATCTCTCTCTCTCCCTGTCTGTCTTTCTGTCTCCCTCTCCCCCAGTCTCTCTCTCTCTCTCTCTCTCTCTCCTGGTCTGTCTTTCTGTCTCTCTCTCCCCTGTCTCTCTCTCTCTCTCTCTCTCTCTCTCTCTCTCTCTCTCTCCTGGTCTGTCTTTCTGTCTCTCTCTCCCCCTGTCTCTCTCTCTCTCTCTCTCTCCTGGTCTGTCTTTCTGTCTCTCTTTCATCTATGTTTCTCTCTCTTTCCCTCTGTCTGTCTTTCCGTCTCTCTCTCCGTCTGTCTTTCTCTCTCTCTCTCTCTCTCTCTCTCTCTCTCTCTCTCTCTCTCTCCTTTCGCTCTCTCTCAGTTCTGTTATAGGAAAAGAATCAACTTTGCTTTAGTGCAACACCACACTGTCACTCTGTATTTTACTGCAACACACACACACAGAGTGTTTATTACTCACATAACGTATGCAGTGTAGAATATTTATAAATTATATGGAGTTTCTTACAGGTGGAGAGTCATGAAAACATATCAAGTACAATTTAACACACACACACAAACAGCACTGAGCAGGAGGACATGGCTGATGTGGGACTTTTGGAGAAATACAGTGAAGTGGAGAGACTCTGCTCATATCCTGAATAATATATATATCAACACTCTCTCTCTCTCTCACACACACACACACACACACACACACGGAGCACTAGGACAGCTGGAGTGACCGCAGCACCCAGTATACTGAACTGGAGCACAAAATCAAGCTGGATCTTGACTTTAATCCTCTCTCTTGACACAACGAGTAAAATATAGACACTTGTTCAGATTGAGAGAGAGAGAGAGAGAGAGACACACAGACAGACAGACAGAGAAAGAGACAATGATCATTTGGTACCAAAGAGTTTATGAAGTGAGTAATGTGTTTTTTTAAACGCTTCCTGGTCCACTGAGGGTGATCACGGACAGAGCGCAGACTTTTACACAAGGTCTGTAATGTAGAGACAGACAGGCGTCTCACTGGTCACTCTGGTCACTCTGGTCCCTGTATTTATGGTACCTGTATTTAACTCTATAGAGTTGAGCTGAATTATATAATAGAATTTTAATCAAGATAGTATCACGTGTATAAACCAGCACTCTATACAGACGGTCACTTTTACCCTGATCAGGACTAAATACTCGATAGTAATGACGTATTAGAGAGATAATAATAATAATAATAGTAATATGTAATAAATGTAATATTGTAATATAATAAACTTTATTTCAACCTTTTCCCTGACTGAGACTAACTAGTGTGTGTGTGTTTATGGAAGGAGTCTCCTGTGTCAGTGCTGTGTATCAGTGAGTGAGTGTGTGTGTGTGTGTGTGTTGTACAGAAGTGTGGATTTCTGAACATTCGATCTCTTGTACCTAAAGCACTTATTGTTAATGAACTGATCTCAGATAATAGTTTTGATGCACTCTGGACTCGCATTTATAGATTTACTAAATTCCTTTGGGGTTAAACAAAACATTAATAGACCAACTCATCATTTTAATCACACACTATATCACACGGGACTGATGTCACTGATATAGATATCCTACCTCAAAGTGATGACATCACAGACCATCACCTCTTAGTGTACACTCTACCTGTAGAACATATTAGACACGTCTCTCCACGTTATAAACTTGGTAGAACTATAACTCTGACCACTAAAGACAGATTCATAAACAATCTGCCAGATCTGTCTCAACTTCTTACTAGACCCCTAAATGCAGATGATTTAGATGAAGTAACTAACAGCATAGGCACTATCTTCACCAGCACACTAGACACTGTTGCCCCCATCCGACTAAAAAAGGTCAGAGATAAAACACCTGCACCATGGTATAATAGTCATACTCACACCCTCAAGAGAGCAACCCGTAACCTCGAGCCAAAGTGGAGAAAACCAAATTAGAAGTTTTCAGAATTGCATTTAGAGACAATTTGTCCAGCTATAGACAGACTCTAAAAGCTGCTAGGGCTGAGCATCTAATCAAAATGATATAAACCAGAACAATCCCAGATTCTTATTCAGTACAGCAGCTAAACTAACAAAGCATCAGATTTCTGGAGAGAGTATTTCAGCACAGTTTAGTAGTGAGGACTTCATGAATTTCTTCACTGAAAAAATTGATAGCATCAGGAACAAAATATTGGATGTTCAACCATTGACGGCATCTGGTGATCCAGACCAGCTTATAGCTCCACACTTAAAGCTACAATGCTTTACCAGCATAGGACAGGAAGAGCTGAATAAACTTATCACCACGGCTAAATCAACAACGTGTTTGCTAGATCCAATTCCAACTAGATTGCTAAAAGAAGAAGTGATACATGCAGCTGGAGAGCCTCTTCTCAATATTATTAACTCCTCGTTATATCCAGGTCATGTCCCAAAATCTCTCAAGTTAGTAGTTATTAAGCCTCTTCTTAAGAAACTGAAACTAGACCCTAATGAAATATCAAATTACAGACTGATTTCAAACCTTCTGTTTATATCTAAAATATTAGAAAAGGTGTCAGCTCAAGTATGCTCCTTCCTACAGAAAAACAATATCCATGAAGAATTTCAGTCAGGTTTTAGGCCCCATCATAGTACAGAAACTGCACTAGTTAAAATCACTAATGACTTGCTCTTAGCTTTGGACCAAGGCTGCATCTTGATTTTAGTCCTGCTTGATCTTAGTGCTGCCTTCCACACTGTAGATCATAATATTCTCATAGATCACTTACAAAATCACACAGGTATGCAGGGACAGGTATTAAAATGGTTTAGATCCTACCTGTCTGATCCATACCACTTTGTAGATTTCAATGGAGAACTGTCCAGTGTAGTGCCAGTGAAATACGGGGTCCCACAAGGGTCAGTTTTAGGACCTCTGCTTTTCTCGGTATACATGTTTCCATTGGGTAACATCATTAGAAGACAAGGGATTAGTTTCCATTGTTATGCCGATAATACCCAGTTATATATCTCATCAAAACCAGATGAAATATCTAATTTGTCTAAACTAACTGAGTGTGTTAAAGATATTAAAGATTGGATGACCGATAATTTTCTATTACTGAATTCTGATAAGACAGAGATATTACTTATTGGTCCAAAAACCAGTACACAGAAGCTCTCGCAATTCAGCTTGCATCTAGAAGGATGCACTGTTACTACTAGCTGGACAGTGAAAGACCTGGGTGTAATATTAGACAGCAACTTATCCTTTAAACATCATATTTCCTATATCACAAAAACAGCCTTCTTCCATCTTAGAAATATTGCCAAGCTTAGGAACATTTTATCTGTATCTGATGCAGAAAAACTAGTTCATGCATTCCTGACCTCCAGACTGGACTACTGTAATGCATTACTAGGTGTTTGTCCTGCATCTTCAATAAACAAGCTACAGTTAGTCCAGAATGCAGCCGCCAGAGTTCTTACCAGGTCAAGAAAATATGATCATATAACCCCAATATTATCATCCCTGCACTGGCTACCTGTTAAACTTAGAATTGACTATAAATTAGCTCTACTCACATACAAGGCTCTAATTGGTTTAGCTCCCATGTATCTCTCCAGTCTTCTAACACGTTACAATCCACCACACTCTTTAAGATCACAAAACTCTGGACTTCTGGCAGTTCCCAGAATATCAAAGTCCACAAAAGGGGGTAGAGCGTTTTCGTATTTAGCTCCTAAACTTTGGAATAGTCTTCCTGACAGTGTCCGGGGCTCAGACACAGTCTCCCAGTTTAAATGTAGACTAAAGACTTATCTCTTTATCCTGGCATTCATCTAACACATCCCATAACCTTGTGCTCCAGTACATCTGATTAAATACACATTATCATCTAGTGCTGCTAATATTATGAACAGCAGCTACGCTAATGCTGTTCCATTGTTTCCCTTCTTCTACCCATCCCGAGGCATACAGAGACTGTGCTCCAGTGGCATCCGGAGATGGACCAGCTCCAGCCGGGTTCTGCTTTGTGAGGATTGAGGTATTCAAAGCAACTCTGCCAACCTTATGTGGACGACAACAACCTCCTTATTAATTTACACAACATTCTACACATGCTGTATCGGCATCACACAACTGACCACACATAAATGCAGAAAGGACACTGTTCATATCACACTTTCCGCTGTCACCCAAATGAGGATGGGTTTCCTTTTGAGTTTGGTTCCTCTCAAGGTTTCTTCCTCTTACCATCTAAGGGAGTTTTTCCTTGCCACAGTCGCCTCAGTCACCTCAGGTTTGCTCACTTGGGATAACATCTAGGACTGTCTGTCTGTTTGTCTGTTTATATGTTTGTTGTTTTCTTATGCTGTTTCTCATGTAAAGCTGCTTTGAGACAATGCTCTTTGTTAAAAGCGCTATACAAATAAATTGAATTGAATGTGTAAGGAGTCTCCAGTGTCAGTGCTGTGTATCAGTGTGTGTGTGTGTGTGTATGTGTGTGTGTGTCAGTGTATGTGTGTGTGTGAGAAGTGGTGAAGCAGTCTCCAGTGTCAGTGCTGTGTATCAGTGTGTGTGTGTGTGTGTGTGTGTATGAAATGTATGGTGTGTTTAAGTTCTCTTAGCTCTATTAGAGGACAAAGATCAGAGGTTCACGACCAGGAAGGTGTTTCTGGACAACCAGTAATACAACCGGCTATGTGTCACTGGCACAGGAACCAGCACAATAGATCCCTCTCTCTGTGTGTGTATGTGTGTGTATGTGTGTGTGTGTGTGCATGCTGAAAATAACAATCAATAGCTGCTCACCCTCAACCTGTCATCACCTGTGTTAAATCCTGTTCTTTTCCCCTTTCTTCTTTTACACACACACACACACACACACACACACACACACACTGTAACACTGAGGAAAAAACATGATCTGTGAGGTTCATTTCCATTTTAGTGATGTAACATGACGTTGTTGCTTTGTTACACAGCTCTAAGAGACTCCAGGGGGAACTCTGGAGATTTTAGAAGAAGTCACTGATATTTCAAATAAGTGGATATTTAACACAGTGCATCAGCTCGGCTTTGCTATTTAATTTTACGTCACTGATCTGTTGAAATAATCCTCTGACCCAGTGACAGGCGTGAGGTTTCTCCCCCTCTACTGTGTACGGGGGAAAGGTAGACGGCAAAAGAAGACAGAGAACTATTTCACTAGTTTTGTATTCAGATAAACAGGAATAGAACAGAAATCCAATGTGGCTTTAATCTGAACAGGTAAGAGCTTGAATATTCAGAGTAGAGATAAAAGAATGAAAGTTCTAGCATATTCCACAACCTTCTCAATAAATTCAACGTTAATTAGTGCATCGTGTTATTTTAACTGTACTGGAGAAAATAAGGCACCACAGTAACAGGACGTGTCTCAAAATTGATTAAATGATAATACATTTATTAATATTAACGGAGCTGTAGCAACATCTGGAGAGTTCTGGTCACTCCTGCCATGTTAAGTAGCCTTAATTTGTCACATATACACCGATCAACCATAACACTGAGAGAAGTGAATCAGACTGAGTATCTCCTCATCATGGCACCTGTTAGTGGGTGGGATATATTAGGCAGCAGGTGAACATTTTGTCCTCAAAGTTGATGTTAGAAGCAGGAAAAATGGACAAGTGTAAGGATTTGAGCGAGTTTGACCAAAAGGGCCAAACTGTGATGGCTAGACCACTGGATCAGAGCATCTCCAAAACTGCAGCTCTTGTGGGGCGTTCCCGGTCTGCAGTGGTCAGTATCTATCAAAAGTGGACCAAGGAAGGAACAGTGGTGAACCGGAGACAGGGTCATGGACGTTCAAGGATCATTGATGCACGTGGGGAGTGAAGGCTGGCCCGTGTGATCCGATCCAACAGACGAGATACTGTTGCTCAAACTGCTGAAGAAGTTAATGCTGGTTCTGATAGAAAGGGGTCAGAATACACAGTGCAGGACGGGTCAGGGACCAACACAATATTAGGCAGGTGGTCATAATGTTATGCCTGGTCAGTGTACATTCCAGCATTCTGAAATTCTTTACTCAGATATTTCATTCTTGGAGGGTTGGGGTCAGAGCTCAGGGTCAGCCATGATGCAGTGCCCCTGGAGCAGGGCTTGTTCAAGGGCCCAGTGGTGGCAGATTGGCGGTACTGAGACTTGAACCCTGACCCAGAGTCTTAACCAGTTGAGCCACCAGTGCAACACCGATCTCTTGTGTTCTGCACATGTAACATACCAAAATTTACGTTTACGGTACATGGCAGATGTCCTTATCCTGTATCCATAGCAACTTATTACATGCTATCTCATTTTATACAGCTGAGCAACTGAGGGATAAGGGCCTTGTTCAGGGGCCTAGCAGCTTGGTGGACCAGGGATTTGAACTCACAACCTTCTGATCAGGTAGTCCAAGACTTTAACTACTAAGCTACCACATGCCAAAATGTTCATAAGACCAATGTAGAACATAAAAGATAGGTCAGTTAACCTGAAGAACACCATCCCTACAGTGAAGCATGTGGGTGGTAGCATCATGCCATGCTTCTGCTTCTGTTCAGCTGGGACTGGGGGCTCTGGTTAGGACAGAAGGACACATGGATTGCTCCAAACAGCAGTCTACCTTGGCACAAATCCTACAGGACTCTGATAGGCAGCTGAAGATGAAGAAAAGTTTCACCTTCCAGCATGATAATGACCCAAAAAAGGAAGAAGAAGATCTAAGGCTGTGTTCAGGGTTCAGGAGATCATCAGTCTGGTGGAGTAAATGGGGCTTCAACAAAGTAGTAGTTCTTTCAAGCATTGTGTAGACACACACACACACACACCACCCATTGCAGCATCTTGTTGTACGTGTGTGTCGCAGGCATGTGCCCATCTGCACGTCTGCTGTGTGCAGGCGAGATAGGAAATGAGCTATTCCAGTCCTGGGTATGGTGCAGGGAAATACACGTCGCTTACACACACACACACACACACACACACACACACAGAAGAATATTCAAATATTCAGCTATTCAGTGCAAGACAATGCCTTCAGTGCCACACTGCCATGCTTTTAAGTGTGTGTGTGTGTGTGTGTATGTATGTGTGTGTTAAAACTCTTTACCATGCTAAATTATTATTAATATTATTACTGTGAATTTCAATCTAATCCTCACTTGTTCCGTGTCTCTCCTGTGTTTTCTAGGCAATTATTTGCCCCCTGTTGCCCCCGAGGTGTCACAGTCGAGTGAAGATGTGTGTGTTGGGGTTAATTGTAATAAATCTACCCCCACAGTGAAGCAGGGTGCTGGTAGATTCATGTTAACTACACACAGTTCGTCCTTGTCTTTCTCTGGGATTCTGGGATCACGTACGTGTGTGTGTGTGTGTGTGTGTGTGCACCTCTTGATGAGCTTGATGGCCCTGAAGGCCTCATCCATGTCCCCGATGGTGAGATAGAAGCTGAAGTTCAGCATGGCGTCTCTGGTCTGCTTCTCACACTCCTCCAAACCAACAAAGTCACGCAGAGCTCGCCGCACCACCATGTGGCAGGAGGAGGGAACTGCAGCAGGGGTCAGGGAGCTTGTGTCCAGCTCTCCTGGCTACAAACACACACACACAAAAAATCAATGCCTTATCTAATGAAGCTGTTTTGACTCCATTATTAAAGGGTAAATGAAATGTAAATGAAATCTCTTTTTAAAATAAAAATTCTTCAGAAAAATAATGAAATAAAAGACAGCAGATAAGAGATAGAGCAGAGATGTTTACTCACATGGGGCAGAAAGACTCCGCCTCTCCGAAACAAGAGCTGACCGTTAGAGCGGATGAAGAATAAGGCAGAAAGAAAAAACAAACAAACATGCAAATAAAGAGAAAAGGCTGCTGATGGGAGGAAAAAAACTGAAGAAAAAAATGGAAAAGATGGAACATTGTAGGAATGTGTGTGTGTGTGTGTGTGGGTGGGTGTGTGTGTGGGTGTGTGTGTACCTTGCAGGTGTAGTAGTAGTATGGTGTATCCAGTGCCAGTAATCCCTGCAGAGCAGCAGGTCTAGGCTGAGAGTCATGCAGGAGGAGACCATACTCCTGAGTCATGAAGAACGTCACCACCGACACACCCACCTTCACAAATACACACAAACACACAAATAAACACATCCACCTAACATCCACCTGTCTATGTGTGTGTGTGTGTGTGTGTATTGTACCTTGTCTGTAGCATGTGAGTGGTTGGTGATGTGGTACTCAGAGTTCACTAGAACTGTTTCGCACACAAAGAGGCGTGGCTCACTCTCATCCCAGAACTGAGAGAATGGATAACGACCTGCAAGCTCGGCCTCCTCATGTTGGGCACTGTAACACGCGCACACACACACACACACACACACACACAAAAGTCATACCTCCAGTTCGTAGGAGTTTGTGTCAATAGCATTATGGATTATCTTGGATGAGTGGCAGACAGTCACAGCAGCTCTGCCTTCTTTTCTGCTTTTTTTTGTTTTGTTTAATGTTTCTTGGTGTGTTTGTTGTATTTTTATGCACTTTATCAAATCCTCATGCAACTACACAACTAAGGGGTCCAAGCTGGTTACTTTTGCAGTATGCTTTGTACTCTTTTTTTCAGACCTTGTCCATATGCTTCCTGAATACACACCCAGGGTAAAAAGAGAACCACCTCAGAAAAGGTCTGTGAAGATCTGGACCGAGGATGCCTGTGAGAGACTGAGAGACTGTTTCGATAATACAGACTGGGAGACACTCTGCAGCTCTCATGGCGAGGACATTGATGGTTTCACCCACTGCATCACGGATTATATAAATTTGTGTGTGGAGAATACTGTACCATCTCGAAGGGTACGGTGTTTCTCCAATAATAAACCCTGGGTGACCCCTGAGCTCGAAGACCTGCTAAATGAGAAGAAGAGGGCTTTTATTTCAGGGGATAAAGAGGAGCTTAAAAGAGTTCAGAAGGAACTCTAATACAAGATGAGACGGTGTAAGGAGAGTTACAGGAGGAAACTGGAGGAGCAGATATCACATAATGTCCGTGATGTGTGGAGAGGACTG
>NC_080710.1:33283279-33323279 GCF_019097595.1 Hemibagrus wyckioides | reverse complement strand
GTGGGAACTCATCACATGTTCACTCAGAATTAACACTGTACTGCTGTTACACACCGCCAAGAGCTGCAGACTGGATCCCCACTACACACACACACACACACACAGAGAGAGAGAGAGAGAGAGAGAGAGAATGTTTGTTTTAATGTGTAGTAGATTAGGTGAGCAGAGAATTCTGGGTAATATAGTCCACCAGTACCTGCAGCTGTGTGATGTTTCCCTCCAGTTCAGTAGGCGTCTGTAACCTCCAATGAGTTTTTGTGTCTCCTTTCTGATTGGTCAGTGTCACCATCTGCCACATAGCAACGCGCCCCCTACTGGTGCCTGCTGCAAGGACCGCTGGGAAATGGATAAAAGAGAGAGTCAGATACACCACCATCATGCATCATACTACACAGGCAGATGGTGTGTGTGTGTGTGTGTATGTATATATATATATATATATACATACGTATGTGTGTGTGTGTGTTCACCTTTAGCAGCACAGAAGGACACACAGTTGAGCAGCTCTCCTTTCTCAAAACCAAGGTTCTCGTCCAGAGACAAGACGTAGTTATCATCTCTCTCCAGATCCCACAACCTGCATACACACACACACACACACACACACTCAGTCCACAGCGGGCATGTCCCAAACCACACACCACACACAATTCACTACATAGTTCACATGAACACCATCTTCAGGCCAGAGTGGGCATGCCAGAAACCAGGATCTGTTCAAAGATCCTGTGATCCCGTGACCTCTAGTGGAAATGTGTGTGTAGTGCCCTACCTAGGCAACAAGGTGGATTGGGACATGGCACATTAGAGATATTTTATTGGCTACACTGAGTGAGAGGTCACACCTGATGGTCTGATCTCCTGATGCTGTGATTAGCAGTCTATTCTCTGTCCACACCAGGTCTAAGCTCTGTCCTCCTCTACCACTCAGCTTCACCTACAACACACACACATACACACACACAAACACACACACACGTCATTGCACAAGAACATTATAATGTGTTTATTTTAACGGTATGCTGAATAAGTAGAGAATAATTTGTTGGGTAATTTGGTGTGTTGTGATTAGATGTCACCTTGCTGAGCTCCTGAGCGCCACCTTCTGGATCGAGGCTGAACTGTGAGAGCAGCAGGGAGTCTGTGACCACAGCGAGTACGGCCCTGCGCTCCAAATAACACAGTTTCTGCACTCTGCCCTCAACAGTCAGCAAGTGTACACTACGGCCATGTTCGTCCACGCTGTACACACACCCTGTCTCACACACACACACACACACACACACACAAGGAAACAGTATAATGTTAGGTACTGTGAGAGAGATCAAAGGTTTCTTTAAAAATACAGAGAGAGAGAGAGAGAGAGAAATGAGAGAGAGAGAGAGAGAGAGAGAGAGAAATGAGAGAGAGAGAGAGAGAGAGAGAGAAACGAGAGAGAGAGAGAGAAATGAGAGAGAGAGAGAGAAACGAGAGAGAGAGAGAGAGAGAAACGAGAGAGAGAGAGAGAAACGAGAGAGAGAGAGAGAGAGAGAGAGAGAGAGAGAAATGAGAGAGAGAGAGAGAGAGAGAGAGAGAAAGAGAAAGAAAGAGGGAGAGGAAGAGAGAGAGAGGGAGAGAGAGAGAGAGAGAGAGAGAGAAACGAGAGAGAGAGAGAAATGAGAGAGAGAGAGAGAGAGAGAGAGAGAAACGAGAGAGAGAGAGAGAGAGAGAGAGAGAGAGAGAGAGAGAGAAATGAGAGAGAGAGAGAGAGAGAGAGAGAGAGAGAGAGAGAGAGAGAGAGAGAGAGAGAGAGAGAGAGAGAGAGAGAGAGAGAGAGAGAGAGAGAGAGAGAGAGAGAGAGAAATGAGAGAGAGAGAGAGAGAGAGAGAGAGAAACGAGAGAGAGAGAGAGAAACGAGAGAGAGAGAGAGAGAGAGAGAGAGAGAAATGAGAGAGAGAGAGAGAGAGAGAGAGAGAGAGAGAGAGAGAGAGAGAGAAATGAGAGAGACAGAGAAAGAGAGAGAAACGAGAGAGAGAGAGAGAGAGAGAGAGAGAGAGAGAGAGAGAGAGAGAGAGAGAGAGAAGAGAGAGAGAGAGAGAGAGAGAGAGAGAGAGAGAGAGAGAGAGAGAGAGAGAGAAAAGAGAGAGAGAGAGAGAGAGAGAGAGAGAGAGAGAGAGAGAGAGAGAAATGAGAGAGAGAGAGAGAGAGAGAGAGAGAGAGAGAGAGAGAGAGAGAGAGAGAGAGAGAAATGAGAGAGAGAGAGAGAGAGAGAGAGAGAGAGAGAGAAACGAGAGAGAGAGAGAGAGAGAGAAATGAGAGAGAGAGAAACGAGAGAGAGAAATGAGAGAGAGAGAGAGAAACGAGAGAGAGAGACGCACCATCAGAGGTGCTAATGTAGATGACGAGTCCTTCTTGGGAACCAGGAGACCAAACTCCACCCCTTTTACCACTTTTCTTCCAATTAAATTTATCCAGAGCATCTTCATCACCACTGACTGCTGCTTTTGCCAGCATCGCAACATCTCTGCATTCACATATGTGCGCACACACACACACACACACACACACACACACACACACACACACACACACAGTTTATGTAAGTACTTGAATTAAAATAGAAACCTACATAAGTGAATAATATACCCCAATTTTTATGTCCCGTTTCACCAAACCACTTCCTAAGAAAGTGTAACTAATCCCACCCTCTCCATATGAAACTGTAACTAACCCCACCCTGTCCTTAGGAAAGTGTAATTAATACAACCCTCTTCTTATTAAAAAGTGTAACTAATCCCACCCTCTCTACAGGAAAATGTAACTAATCCCACCCTCTCTGTATTTAAGTCTAACTAATCCCACCCTCTGTATTTAAGTGTACCTAATCCCACCCTCTCTGTATTTAAGTTTAACTAATCCCACCCTCTCTGTATTTAAGTGTACCTAATCCCACCCTCTCTGGATTTAAGTGTAACTAATCCCACCCTCTCTGGATTTAAGTGTAACTAATCCCACCCTCTCTGTATTTAAGTGTAACTAATCCCACCCTCTCTGTATTTAAGTGTACCTAATCCCACCCTCTCTGTATTTAAGTGTAACTAATCCCACCCTCTCTGTATTTAAGTGTAACTAATCCCACCCTCTCTGTATTTAAGTGTACCTAATCCCACCCTCTCTGTATTTAAGTGTACCTAATCCCACCCTCTCTGTATTTAAGTGTAACTAATCCCACCCTCTATGTATTTAAGTTTAACGAATCCCACCCTCTCTGTATTTAAGTTTAACAAATCCCACCCTCTATGTATTTAAGTGTACCTAATCCCACCCTCTCTGTATTTAAGTGTAACTAATCCCACCCTCTCTGTATTTAAGTGTAACTAATCCCACCCTCTCTGTATTTAAGTGTAACTAACCCCACCCTCTCTGTATTTAAGTGTAACTAATCCCACCCTCTCTGTATTTAAGTGTAACTAATCCCACCCTCTATGTATTTAAGTGTAACTAATCCCACCCTCTATGTATTTAAGTGTACCTAATCCTCTATGTATTTAAGTGTAACTAATCCCACCCTCTCTGTATTTAAGTGTAACTAATCCCACCCTCTATGTATTTAAGTGTACCTAATCCCACCCTCTCTGTATTTAAGTGTAACTAATCCCACCCTCTCTGTATTTAAGTGTAACTAATCCCACCCTATCTGTATTTAAGTGTAACTAATCCTCTATGTATTTAAGTGTAACTAATCCCACCCTCTCTGTATTTAAGTGTAACTAATCCCACCCTCTCTGTATTTAAGTGTAACTAACCCCACCCTCTCTGTATTTAAGTGTAACTAATCCCACCCTCTCTGTATTTAAGTGTAACTAATCCCACCCTCTCTGTATTTAAGTGTAATTACTCTCACCCTCTACATATGTAAGTCTAACTAATCCCACCCTCTATGTATTTAAGTTTAACGAATCCCACCCTCTCTGTATTTAAGTGTAACTAATCCCACCCTCTCTGTATTTAAGTGTACCTAATCCCACCCTCTCTGTATTTAAGTGTACCTAATCCCACCCTCTCTGTATTTAAGTGTAACTAATCCCACCCTCTCTGTATTTAAGTGTAACTAATCCCACCCTCTCTGTATTTAAGTGTACCTAATCCCACCCTCTCTGTATTTAAGTCTAACTAATCCCACCCTCTCTGTATTTAAGTGTAACGAATCCCACCCTCTCTGTATTTAAGTGTAACTAATCCCACCCTCCCTGTATTTAAGTGTAACTAATCCCACCCTCCCTGTATTTAAGTGTAACTAATCCCACCCTCTCTGTATTTAAGTGTAACTAATCCCACCCTCTCTTTATTTAAGTGTAACTAATCCTCTTTGTATTTAAGTGTAACTAATCCCACCCTCTCTGTATTTAAGTGTAACTAATCCCACCCTCTCTGTATTTAAGTGTAACTAATCCCACCCTCTCTGGATTTAAGTCTAACTAATCCCACCCTCTATGTATTTAAGTGTACCTAATCCCACCCTCTCTGTATTTAAGTGTAACTAATCCCACCCTCTCTGTATTTAAGTGTAACTAATCCTCTATGTATTTAAGTGTAACTAATCCCACCCTCTCTGTATTTAAGTGTAACTAATCCCACCCTCTCTGTATTTAAGTCTAACTAATCCCACCCTCTCTGTATTTAAGTGTAACGAATCCCACCCTCTCTGTATTTAAGTGTAACTAATCCCACCCTCCCTGTATTTAAGTGTAACTAATCCCACCCTCCCTGTATTTAAGTGTAACTAATCCCACCCTCTATGTATTTAAGTGTACCTAATCCCACCCTCTCTGTATTTAAGTGTAACTAATCCCACCCTCTCTGTATTTAAGTGTAACTAATCCCACCCTCTCTGGATTTAAGTCTAACTAATCCCACCCTCTCTGTATTTAAGTGTAACTAATCCCACCCTCTCTTTATTTAAGTGTAACTAATCCTCTATGTATTTAAGTGTAACTAACCCCACCCTCTCTGGATTTAAGTGTAACTAATCCCACCCTCTCTGTATTTAAGTGTAACTAATCCCACCCTCTCTGGATTTAAGTCTAACTAATCCCACCCTCTATGTATTTAAGTGTAACTAATCCCACCCTCTCTGTATTTAAGTGTAACTAATCCCACCCTCTCTGTATTTAAGTCTAACTAATCCCACCCTCTATGTATTTAAGTGTAACTAATCCCACCCTCTCTGTATTTAAGTGTAACTAATCCCACCCTCTCTGTATTTAAGTCTAACTAATCCCACCCTCTATGTATTTAAGTGTAACTAATCCCACCCTCTCTGTATTTAAGTCTAACTAATCCCACCCTCTATGTATTTAAGTGTAATTACTCTCACCCTCTACATATGTAAGTGTAACTAATCCCACCCTCTATGTATTTAAGTGTACCTAATCCCACCCTCTCTGTATTTAAGTGTAACTAATCCCACCCTCTCTGTATTTAAGTCTAACTAATCCCACCCTCTCTGTATTTAAGTGTAACTAATCCCACCCTCTATGTATTTAAGTGTAACTAATCCCACCCTCTCTGTATTTAAGTGTAACTAACCCCACCCTCTCTGGATTTAAGTGTAACTAATCCCACCCTCTCTGTATTTAAGTGTAACTAATCCCACCCTCTCTGTATTTAAGTCTAACTAATCCCACCCTCTCCTTAAGAAAGTGTAACTAATCCCACCCTCTCTGTATTTAAGTGTAACTAATCCCACCCTCTCCTTAAGAAAGTGTACCTAATCCCACCCTCTATGTATTTAAGTGTAACTAATCCCACCCTCTCTGTATTTAAGTGTAACTAACCCCACCCTCTCTGTATTTAAGTGTAACTAATCCCACCCTATACATATGTAAGTGTACCTAATCCCACCCTCTACTTAAGAAAGTGTAACTAATCCCACCCTCTCTGTATTTAAGTGTAACTAATCCCACCCTCTATGTATTTAAGTGTAACTAATCCCACCCTCTCTGTATTTAAGTGTAATTAATCCCACCCTCTCTGTATTTAAGTGTAACTAATCCCACCCTCTATGTATTTAAGTGTAACTAATCCCACCCTCTATGTATTTAAGTGTAACTAATCCCACCCTCTCCTTAAGAAAGTGTAACTAATCCCACCCTCTATGTATTTAAGTCTAACTAATCCCACCCTCTACTTAAGAAAGTGTAACTAATCCCACCCTCTCTGTATTTAAGTGTAACTAATCCCACCCTCTATGTATTTAAGTGTAACTAATCCCACCCTCTCCTTAAGAAAGTGTAACTAATCCCACCCTCTATGTATTTAAGTCTAACTAATCCCACCCTCTATGTATTTAAGTGTAACTAATCCCACCCTCTCTGTATTTAAGTGTAACTAATCCCACCCTCTCTGTATTTAAGTGTAACTAATCCCACCCTCTATGTATTTAAGTGTAACTAATCCCACCCTCTCCTTAAGAAAGTGTAACTAATCCCACCCTCTATGTATTTAAGTCTAACTAATCCCACCCTCTATGTATTTAAGTGTAACTAATCCCACCCTCTCTGTATTTAAGTGTAACTAATCCCACCCTCTCTGTATTTAAGTGTAACTAATCCCACCCTCTATGTATTTAAGTGTAACTAATCCCACCCTCTATGTATTTAAGTGTAACTAATCCCACCCTCTCTGTATTTAAGTGTAATTAATCCCACCCTCTACATATGTAAGTGTACCTAATCCCACCCTCTATGTATTTAAGTGTAACTAATCCCACCCTCTATGTATTTAAGTGTAACTAATCCCACCCTCTCTGTATTTAAGTGTAACTAATCCCACCCTCTATGTATTTAAGTGTAATTAATCCCACCCTCTCCTTATTAAAATGTAACTAACCCCACTCTCTCCTTAAGAAAGTGTACCTACACTTTCATTAATAAAGTGTTACTAATCCCACCATCTCCATATTCAAGATTAACTAATCCCACCCTCTGCAAATGAAAGTGTAACTAATCCCACTGTTTATATATTAAAATGTAACTAATCCCACCCTCTCCTTAAGAAAATGTAGAAATAGAAATAGGCTTTATTTGTCACATATACATTACAGCAGAGTGAAATTCTTTCTTTGCATATCCCATCCTTGGAGGTTGGGGTCAGAGCGCAGGGTCAGCCATGATACAGCGCCCCTGGAGCAGAGAGGGTTAAGGGCCTTGCTCAAGGGCCCAACAGTGGCAACTTGAACCCCTGACCTTCCGGTCAATGACCCAGAGCCTTAACCACTTGAGCCACCACCACCCCAATCCAAGTAATCCTACCCTCTCTTTAAGAAAGTGTAACTAATCCCACCCTCTCCATATGAAAGTGTAACTAATCCCACTTCCTCATTAAAAATCTAACTAATCCCGCCATATCTGTGTGTGTGTGCGTCTCACTCTGTGGGTGGTGTGGGTCTGAAGATGCAGTTGGTTAAAGGTTTATTGTAGGTCTGTTTCATTATGTGTGTTCCGTTCAGCCTCCCTCGAGCATCCAGCTTCCACACGACCAGCACCCCTGCCTACACACACACACACACACACAGAGCACTGACAATGGAGACTCCTTCCACACACGTGTGTGTGTGTGTGTGTGTGTGTGTGCTGACCTGATCCCCTGTGACCAGTCTGGCTCCGCTGCAGCTCCACTGCAGCAGTGTGATACAGGCGGTGTGTGTGTTGTTGGGCAGGAGTGTGTTTTCTCCATGTGGGTGTGTGAGCAGTAGAGTTTCTCCTGTCTCCCAGCCCACAGCCAGCACCGATTTAGTGGGATGCCAACGCAACAGTGCCGGCGCACACACACGCTCCACATGACACAACTCCACACGCTCACCCTGAAACACACACACACACACACACACACACACACACACACACAGGTGAGTTCAGGTGTCCTGAAAAACTTGCAGTTAAATGTTCTCTATACTTTTCAACTCACCTGTTGCAGGTAAATGTCTACACAGCCTCCGGAGGCGGGGTTAAAGGAGCCCACAGCCAATAAGGGCTGAGCAGAGTGCCACGTGATCAGAGTCGTCTCCCCGTTACTGTCCGGCGCATCAATACGGTGATCAAAATAAACAGCCATCACCTTTAACAACTTTAAATGACCTTTAATAACACAGAGAACACACAGATGGAGGATAGCATCTTACAAACCAGTTAATTAGACAGAAAAGCACTCACATTTTTTAAGTACAAAACCTCGCTAATTAGAAAATGATACTATTTCTCAAATAAGCATTAAAAAAAAAGAAACCTTAACAAATAGTTTAATAAGAAACACATTGCACTCTTTTATCGTTAATCTATCCCTGCTAATGTACACAGCTACACATTCCAAATCAGCACGCTAAGAGAGACGTAGTGCACTATGTAGGGTGTAAAGCGCCCTTACCTTTCAGTTACACAGTGCACTTATCTAGGAAGGAAGACGCTAAATGTAATACGACCAGACTTAGCTGGCCTTCCACATAAATCCAGCGCTTTAAAATGAAAGCTTACTTCAAAAGGAGAAACCAGTGCAAGTGCTTGATAAAAGATTTACCATAACGGTGTTTTATTTGGTGACGATTTTAAAGTTTATATGTCGCATATGTGCAATAAAAAACGCCGTAAATCAGAGCTCGCTGTTTTCTCCAGGCTTCACCAGGCGTCGTTTCCGGTTACCGAGGCAACCCTGTGTGGAAACGAGTGGACTCAGATTTCAAAATAAAAGTCGATAAATTAAATACTAAATACTGTACAAGTATATACAGTATCTCACAAAAGTGAGTACACCCCTGACATTTTTGTAAATATTTTATTATATCTTTTCATGTGACAACACTGAAGAAATGACCCATGTACAGTAGTGAGTGTCCAGCCTGTATAACAGTGTAAATTTGCTGTCCCCTCAAAATAACTCAACACACAGACATTAATGTCTAAACTGTTGGCAACAAAAGTGACTCCACCCCTAAGTGGAAATGTCCAAATTGGGCCCAAAGTGTCAATATTTTGTGTGGCCACCATTATTTTCCAGCACTGCCTTAACCCTCTTGGTCATGGAGTTCACCAGAGCTTCACAGGTTGCCACTGGAGTCCTCTTCCACTCCTCCATGATGACATCACAGAGCTGGTGGATGTTAGAGACCTTGCGCTCCCCCACCTTCCGTTTGAGGATGCCCCACAGATGCTCAATAGGGTTTAGGTCTGGAGACATGCTTGGCCAGTCCATCACCTTTACAAGCTTCTTTAGCAAGGCAGTGGTGGTCTTGGAGGTGTGTTTGGGGTCGTTATCATGTTGGAATACTGCCCTGTGGCCCAGTCTCTGAAGGGAGGGGATCATGCTCTGCTTCAGTATGTCGCAGTACATGTTAGCATTCATGGTTCCCTCAATGAACTGTAGCTCCCCAGTGCCGGCAGCACTCATGCAGACCCAGACCATGACACTCCCACCACCATGCTTGACTGTAGGCAAGACACACTTGTCTTTGTACTCCTCACTGTTGCCCCCACACACGCTTGACACCATCTGAACCAAATAAGTTTATCCTGGTCTCATCGGACCACAGGACATGGTTCCAGTATTCCATGTCCTTAGTCTGCTTGTCTTCAGTAAACTGTATGCAGGCTTTCTTATGCATCATCTTTAGTAGAGGCTTCCTTCTGGGACGACAGCCATGCAGACCAATTTGATGCAGTGTGTGGCGTATGGTCTGAGCACTGACCGGCTGACCCCCCACCCCTCTGACCGGCTGACCCCCCACCCCTCTGACAGGCTGACCCCCCACCCCTTCAACCTCTGCAGCAATGCTGGCAGCACTCATACGTCTATTTCCCAAAGATGACCTCCGGATATGACACTGAGCACATACACTCAACTTCTTTGGTGGACCATGGTGAGGCCTGTTCTGAGTAGAACCTGTCCTGTAAAACCGCTGTATGGTCTTGCCCACCATGCTGCAGCTCAGTTTCAGGGTCTTGGCAATCTTCTTACAGCCTAGGCCATCTTTATGTAGAGCAACAAATCTTTTTTTCAGATCCTCAGAGAGTTCTTTGCCATGAGGTGCCATGTTGAACTTCCAGTGACCAGTATGAGAGAGTGTGAGAGCGATAACACCAAATTTAACACACCTGTTCCCCATTCACACCTGAGACCTTGTAACACTAACGAGTCACATGACACCGGAGAGGGGAAATGGCTAATTGGGCCCAATTTGGACATTTCCACTTAGGGGTGGAGTCACTTTTGTTGCCAACAGTTTAGACATTAATGTCTGTGTGTTGAGTTATTTTGAGGGGACAGTAAATTTACACTGTTATACAGGCTGGACACTCACTACTGTACATTGGAGCAGAGGGTCATTTCTTCAGTGTTGTCACATGAAAAGATATAATAAAATATTTACAAAAATGTCAGGGGTGTACTCACTTTTGTGAGATACTGTATATACATAAATCTTAACAACTTATCATTAAATTAAGAATTATTTGTTTCATTTTGTGTAAAATATTTTTACAGTTCTGTCTAGGGTTAAGGCCATAACATACACTGACTATGCATAACATTATGACCACCAGTCTAATACAGTGTTGGTCCCCTTTTGCTGCCAAAACAATCCTGACCCGTACAGGCATGGACTCCACTAGATCCCTTTATCACAAAAACAGCCTTCTTCCATCTTAGAAATATTGCCAAGCTTAGGAACATTTTATCTGTATCTGATGCAGAAAAACTAGTTCATGCATTCCTGACCTCCAGACTGGACTACTGTAATGCATTACTAGGTGTTTGTCCTGCATCTTCAATGAACAAGCTACAGTTAGTCCAGAATGCAGCCGCCAGAGTTCTTACCAGGTCAAGAAAATATGATCATATAACCCCAATATTATCATCCCTGCACTGGCTACCTGTTAAACTTAGAATTGACTATAAATTAGCTCTACTCACGTACAAGGCTCTAATTGGTTTAGCTCCCATGTATCTCTCCAGTCTTCTAACACGTTACAATCCACCAGGCTCTTTAAGATCACAAAACTCTGGACTTCTGGTAGTTTCCAGAATATCATCGTCCACAAAAGGGGGTAGAGCGTTTTCGTATTTAGCTCCTAAACTTTGGAATAGTCTTCCTGACAGTGTTCGGAGCTCAGACACAGTCTCCCAGTTTAAATGTAGACTAAAGACTTATCTCTTCAGCCTGGCATTCATCTAACACATCCCATAACCTTGTGCTCCAGTACATCTGATTAAATACACATTATCATCTAGTGCTGCTAATATTATGAACAGCAGCTACGCTAATGCTGTTCCATTGTTTCCCTTCTTCTACCCATCCCGAGGCATACAGAGACTGTGCCGGCTCCAGTGGCATCCGGAGATGGACCAGCTCCAGCCGGGTTCTGCTTGTGAGGATTGGGATATTCAAAGCAGCGCCATGGACAACAACCTCCTTATTGATTTACATAACATTATACACATGCTGTATCTGCATCACACAATTGTCATATGAGGATGGGTTCCCTTTTTAGTCTGGTTCCTCTCAAGGTTTCTTCCTCTTACCATCTAAGGGAGTTTTTCCTTGCCACAGTCGCCTCAGTCACCTCAGTCTTGCTCACTTGGGATAACATCTAGGACTGTCTGTCTGTTTGTCTGTTTATATGTTTGTTGTTTTTGTATGTTTGTTGAATTGAATTGAATTGAATTGAAAAAAACACCACCACAGAGCTAGGACAGAAGTGTGTCTTAGCCACGTAAAGTGCACAGTGTGCAGCTAGGTGCAAACAGAGCATGGACAAGACAGTGCAAAAGACAATAAATACTAGAAAGACAACACAAAAAACACAGGACACTTAGCGCCGAAAAAGAAAGAAAAGAACATGTGTAATGGAATGTATGTGAAATAAAATAAGATAAAATGAAATGATGTAAAAAAAATATTGTGCAAAAATACAACAGCAGTTGTGGTCATCAAACCATTCCTGAACCATTTCTGCTTTGTGTCATGGTGCATTATCCTGCTGAAAGAGGCCACAGCCATCAGGGAATACCGTTTCCATGAAAGGGTGTAGATGGTCTGCAACAATGCTTAGGTAGGTGGTACGTGACAAAATAACATCCACATGGATGCAGGACCCAAGGTTTCTCAGCAGAACACTGACCAGAGCAGGACACTGCCTCTGCCGGCTCGCCTTCTTCCCATAGTGCATCCTGGTGCCATGTGTTCCCCAGGTATGGTCCAGGTCCCCATCCATGTGATGTAAAAGAAAACGTGATTCATCAGACCAGGCCACCTTCTTCCATTGCTCCATGGTCCAGTTCTGATGCTCACATGGACACTTCTAATCACCTTGGACCACTTTTGATAGATACTGACCACTGCAGACCAGGAACACCCCACAAGAGCTGCAGTTTTGGAGATGCTCTGATCCAGTGGTCTAGACATCACAATTTGGCCCTTTTGGTCAAACTCACTCAAATCCTTACACTTGTCCATTTTTCCTGCTTCTAACATCAACTTTGAGGACAAAATGTTGACTTGCTGCCTAATATATCCCACCCACTAACAGGTGCCATGATGAGGAGATACTCAGTCTGATTCACTTCACCGGTCAGTGGTCAGAGTGTTATACCTGATTGGTGTAAAGTACCTGAAATACATGTACATCTCCACAGACATCAGTGTTTATCAATATATTTGGGTTATATAATGAGAATGTGATAAATAATAGAGAAGTAATTAAAATAAAAATGCAATCACACGCACACATACACACACACATTTCATGTAAGTCCTCTTCCACAGGAAGTATAACTAACCCCACCTTCTCCAAATACATTTAAAAAACAGATTCCAAACTACTTGAAAGTCATGAATAAATTTGTTTGAACTCAGTTTTTCACACTTCCTCTTCAGTCAGTTATAGTGTCTATTGCATTAATTAGGTCAAAGATTCACCTTCAGCATGCCACATCCTGTAATTTCCTTTCGTTCTCACAGTACTGCTTCACTGGAAGCTGTTGAGGATTGTGCAGCATTTCTCTAGTGGAATAGTCAAAATAAACAGTAAAAAGGCAAGTGGAAAAATATTTAACATTTCGTCTGGTTTTCTTTCAGAAGAACGCGGTGGACAGAAGAACACAAGGTAGGAATAATGCAGTATAATCAGTCATCAGTTATGTTAAATGAGGAACTGAGAAGTAAGGAATAAACATGATAACATTTAAATTTTTACATTTACATTTCTGGTATTTGGCAGACGCTCTTATCCAGAGCGACATACAAAAGTGCTTTAAGTCTCTATCATTGAAAACATTAACATTGGTTCAATAGATTACAGACTTAGGACACCATTAGCCTAAAATTGGATGTTTTTTTTTTTTAAACATAATACATAAACAGGGAAAAATAAGAGCTAGTTTAAGTGCCTCAGGAAAAGGTAGGTCTTAAGACGTCGTTTGAAGACAGTCAGAGACTCTGCTGTACGGACATCTAGGGGAAGTTCATTCCACCACCTCAGTGCCAGAACAGAGAAGAGTCTAGATGAATACCTACCTCTGACCCTGAGAGATGGTGGGACCAGTCGGGCAGTGCTAGTGGATCGGAGGGAGCGAGGTGCAGTGCGAGGAGTAATAAGATCTTTGAGGTAAGATGTTGCTGGTCCATTCTTGGCTTTGTAGGCAAACATCAGTGCTTTGAGTCTGATGCAGCTACCGGAAGCCAGTGGAGGGAACACAGCAGTGGGGTGGTGTGGGAGAACTTAGGCAGGTTGAATACAAATGTGGAGACCATCACATCGACTCTAAACTGCCACTGCATCAGTCAGATTTCAGCAGGATGGAATTAGTGTTAAGTCTATAATGAACTCAGAAACTACACAGACCTGTTACTGCCTCATGAAATCAACTCGCACAATTCCACCTTCAGAGGCTGACACACACACACACACACACACACACACACACACACACAGAGCACTTAGTGCATTTAGCCACACCCCAGAACATAAAAGGCAAAATTGCACTAAATCTTTGTCTTTAATTCAGTGTCATTAATTTATTTTAATCCTGTCTTATTTATCTTTATTTTATTTATTTTTTTTTAGATCTGTGTAAATTAATTTCTGTTCAATTTGTAATCTCCATTTTAAACAGCTACAAATACAAAATATAAACAGGAGGAGCACTATTCCTTTTTATAAGATTACCAGAAATGTTCATTACTCACCCCTTGTCTTTTCATTCTTTCAGCTGAATCTTTGAGGAAATCACCTCATATCAATCACCTCAAATCATCAACCTCTGAGATTCCATGGCTGCTTCAACTAGAACCTCACGTACCATGTTTTCTACAGTGCATTCTTCTGTTGGTGAAACAGTCACTCTACACTGTAACCTCTCTCCTGAAATCAGTAGAGTTACCAGAGAGATCAGGTGGCTTAAGGGGACAGAATGTATTCAACAGAAGGCCTATGAGGGCAGAGGGATACACTGGCGTAGATGGATGAGATTTGTGGGAGATACATCTTTGACACTGAGAGATGTTCAAGTCATGGATTCTGGACAGTACAGGTGTGAAGCTCATGGAGAAAGGAAGGAGGAAGTCGGAGTTATTTATCTGCATGTTGCAGGTAAGTGTTGTAAGTGTTTTGTGAAAACATTACATTTCTGTAAAAATGTTCTGTAATAACTATATATACTGTGTTCGTCTTTTCAGGATTAAACTGGTATCCAGATCCCTTTTACATCATCTGGAGCTTTTTCCTGGTGATAATGTCACTCTTCCCTGTTACCTGTCTCCTGAAATGAGTGCTGCTGCCATGGAGATCAGGTGGTTTAAAGGGACAGACTGTATTTGTCTGTATCAGAATGGACAGCTGCAAGAGGGGAATGGATATGAGGGCAGAGTGAGTCTGTTCACCAACGAGCTGGAGAAAGGAAACGTGTCTCTGATGCTGAGAAATGTTCAACTGCCAGACAGTGGAAGGTACAAGTGTAAAGTAGTAGATGGAAGAGACGAAAAGGAAAATGAGGAAAATTCTCTAAATGTGACAGGTAATATTTCCCGACAGACGCATTCAATAACAATAATTATCAACCAATAATTACAATATATTCACTCTGACTCTGACAAACATTTATTTATTAAGAGAAGATTTTGGCAAAATTAAGGCTACAAAATATGAGACAAAACATGTCATTACAAATCTAATTGGTTTCAGGGTTTAATAAGCAGCAATGTTAAATGCTATTTGTAGTGAGATCAGAAGAAGGTTCTGGAAAGAGGAAACTGGATTTTTATTGTTAACTTCCAGGAAGGCCTCAGCCGCCTAGCACTGCACAGAAAGTGAGAGACCGGGGGTGTATCCTCAAGGAGGCCCTGAGAACAGGCATGTGATTCGCAGCAATGGCTACTACATATGCCATCTAAGTTCAGTGCACACCTGAACTTAGATGGCAGAGCACATATTTGCAGCAGCTCAGTGCTTTCCCAGTCCCTGCAACATTGCTTCTGCATTTGTTACGATCGGAGTGTTACAGCCAAGTTTCTCCGCTCACCCAACATTCCGGTAGACATAGCAAGGAGCCCAGTCTCTCCATGGATTATCATCCCCGTGGGGAGAAGGCAAAGGCAGCGCTGTGAGAGGAAGCAGAAGCATGGCTGCAGGGCCAGCATGCTGGCTAGGCTAAGGAAGCAGCCACTCAGACCACCGCCCCTCAGCCTTTTTCTCATGAACGCCAGGTCCCTCACTAAAAAGATGGATTAACTGAGGCTACAGACTGCGACTAACAACATTGTGAAGGATAGCTGCATTCTGGTGATCACAGAAACCTGGCTTCATTCATCCATTCCGGATTTAGCTATCAAGCTAAAAGGCTACACTGCACAGCATCATGACAGGAAATCAGACTCCAGTAAAAGCAGCCGAAGGGGGCTCCTAGAATCCGTTTTTCCAACTGAGGTTGTGGAGACTATTTTGAACTTTCACCTCTGATGTAATCGGCATCCTCAGAATCTAGTTCACTGTCCAGGAATCGCCTCATGCTACCAGTAGTGACATTGACCCTAGCAAAATGCAAAACTAGTGAAAAACAGTCAGAAAAGATGACAAGGGAAAAAAATTCCAGTGGCCTCCACCTGTAAAACTGTTCCTGTTTTGGGGCTCATCTAGTGCACCTGTTGTTAATTTTAATTGATATTTAATCACAAAGTTGAAAGCAGTTGGACTAGCCAAAATAGACTCGCTGCTCCTAGGTTTTGAAGTTTGTGAAGTCTGTAAGTGACAGAGATGATTACTGTCAAAGTAAACAACGTCATTTCCCTCAAAATTGGTTTTGGTTCATTTTGTTTAATTTTGGTTAAAAATTAGCAAAGGTTATGACATGAATGGTAGGTCCCTCTAGTGTCCCATAACAAAAATTATGATTAACCAATTAAATTGGACACTGGGTAGGGGGCATAATAAGGTGGAAAGGAAATCTTTTTTTTTTTAATTCACTTCTGACACAAAAAAATTTGTAAGACACAATCTAATCTTTTACAAACTCTCCTCAGATTATAACCATATTTTTAAAACTGTGGTGTCAAATTACTTTGACACCCTCTCGATCAGAGTATGGAGTTCATAGGGTGGATGCCGCTTATGGTGGTGATGTCACTTTGCCCTGTTTCCTCTCTCCTAAAAAGAGTGCTGTTTCCATGGAGATCAGGTGGTTTAAAGGGACAGACTGTATTTGTCTGTATCAGAACAGAGGGGAATGGCTACAAGGGCAGAGTGAGTCTGTTCACCAACGTGCTGGAGGAAGGAAACGTGTCTCTGGTGCTGAGGAATGTTCAGTCAGGAGATAGAGGACAGTACAAGTGTGAAGTCACGTGTGGAGATGAAAAGGTGGAAACTTCAGTTTACTTTTATTGTAGAGGTAAGGCCTACAAACTTTTACTTTCAGCTATACTTTCAGTTACTATATTCATTTGGTGTTGAGAATGAATGAACTACTTTCATTCCTAAACAACTGTTTAATAGACAGATTTAGTCATATGACTGTCCACAGTCTTTCAGAAAGACCTTCAAACAACATGGAGCACTTTAATAAACTGACTAGTCGTAACAATTCTACAGAACCCCTAGTTTAGTACCAAATGTACTCACACTCTTCAAAAATGATATCCAACTCATGACAATAGCTTGAATACAGATTTATCTAGTTTGCTTTAGTGAAAGATTATAATAAAGCAAATAAGATTCCTCAACCTAGAACGAGACATTTGTATTCATTTCAAGTTTTGCATTGTCCTGTTCTTTGGACAGATCATTTTGCCAGTCTGAAATAGAAATCCTATTATTAACATGATCAGTTATCATTATACAGCAGGTCCTCAGTTTACGAAGTCCTCGACTTACAGCGTTTCGTGGTTACGTCGCCATCTCCGACTTACGCCGTTTGCGACGTTAAAACAAATTTCGCGCGGGAACTAGTTGGTGAGCGGAGCGGATGAATACGTCGTCACGCGGCACTTTATGAGGAAGATGGCAGTATGTGAGTTCCGACTTACAGCGAAAATCGAGTTACGTCGCACCATAGGAACGGAATTCCGATGTATATGAATTCCCCCTGTATATATATATATTTTTATTTTGCTCATGTTTATTCCTATACAGGGAACTAAATAAAGACACAAGTTTAGATTAATTTATTTATGACAAGAAGTGTCATCTTTTTCCTATCATTTATCCAAAGGTAACTTTCTCTAATCTCATTGTTTTCTCTTTTTTCCACAGTGTGTTTTTTATGCACGTCCAATATATACACTATATTGCCAAAAGTATTCGCTCACCCATCCAAATAATCAGTCGTGAAACTCCAGTCGTGAAACACAGGAAAGAGTAAAGATCATTCAGTTGTATATTTTACTGATTTGTTTAATGTAAGTCTGCTTCACTCTTCAGAATCAGAATCAGGACATTCATGTAAACACTTCAGTCAGAGTGAACCGTTTACTAATATCTCTGTCGACTTGAACAAGATGGAGAATGCTTTTAATCATCTGTTATATGGAATAATTGATCAGATTTCTTTCCTTTTGGATTGTGTGAAAGTTACAACACACTCCTGGTGCCATAAGAAGTTGTAGTAAAACACTGCTGTGTTACAGAGTAATGCTGTTCCAGATCTGTCTGTGTACTGAAGCATAATATATGTGTGTCTATTAGATTTTATTATATTACTTCTTACAATATAAAAATCCTGATGAACTTTTTACTGAGCTCACAAACGTCCTCTGGCTCAGAGTTTGATGTTTTCTTAGACAGAGATTATTTAAAACTCGCTATAAAGTGGTGCAATTAAAAAGTTATTACTAAACCTCACTCCATACTGATCCATATAAACACTTAGTACTCAAGCTGTTCTGTGTTTTATATAAAACTCTTCTATATGTGATCTGTTCTGTTGATACACATTGTTGGTACGAGTATGTGGTTTTAATACTGTTATTGTTAACAATATTATTAATATTATTGTTGTGGTTTTAATATTCTGTTAAATATATTTACGTTTACTGAAGAAGAAAAATGTCATTTATCTTGATTATTTTTGAAGGATTTTTATATGACAATTTCCTTTCTGTAATATTTTGCTTTTGTTGGGGTTGTGTAATAAAGATTATGTGTAACACATGTATGACAAACTTGTATTCTGTATTTAGCAATAAACACACATTCCTTCACATAAAATATAAACATAATAAACATAATATTTCATATAAATGAATGCTCATGCCTGTTTACTGTACAGTTCAATAAGAATCAGGATGAAAACACACACACTGATAATTTCCGTTAACTCAGTTCCTCCATGATGAGACCGTGTCTGTTCTATGAGATGAATAATGTTGTAGAAAAACTGTTTTAGGAACCTAATCATCATAATATCAGATCTTACTGAACGTACAGCTGAGAGTTTTATTCTGAAGTGATTGTTAATGAAAATATTACAGATATCCAGGTCATAACCAGGTTTATAATTCAATTTCAATTCAATTTATTTGTATAGTGCTTTTAATAATGGACATTGTCTCAAAACAGCCTTACAGAAGTATAGAAACAAATCTTTATACCAATGCTTTATTATAATTATTGTTATTATTATTGTTGTTGTTATTCCATGGACTGAATAAAATCAGAGACACTGCAGAAATCAGAACCATGTTAGGAGTCACAGCGGGAAGTTGTGAGCAGATGAAGGCTACTAAATCCACCACTGAACTGATGACACCATTTCAGCCGAATTATTCAGATATAATGTAAAGCATAAAGGGAATCTTTAAACTTATGCTTTTCCCTGACTCTCAGGTGGGAGCGTAAACATACGAGGAGGACGAGCTCTGTGCTAAAGATTGTTGATTGTTGGAGAAAGAAACAAGTCATGAAACTTGAGAAATTGATGTGTTCTCTCAAATGCATTACTAACATTACTGATACATGAGACAATTTCTAATGAAGCAAAGCTCATTTCAGGGAAACGGCAATTTAACATTCATTACTTTCAAAGAATGGTCTAATCAGAAACCACTGAGGATTGGCCAACATTTCTTTGGACGATAAAACAGCTTGGAAGAAAAAGTCACCAATCTCTATAACTCCATGATGTTTAAACTGAAAGGGAAAAGAAATGAATTCAGTACTTTAGAGGTTAATCTTGATTATTATAACAATAGCACTGAAAACTACACCAGGTGACATATGTAAACCAGTTCCCTGAAAGGAAAGAGATGATGCATCATGGCTGATGGTATGGGAACGCTTCTTGCAGAAGTTGTGTCTGAAGCTCTGTGTGAAATCACGCCAATTTATGGGCTTGGGTAGGTCATGTTACAAAACATAGCATCTACATCACATTACTCCAGCTTCTACTTGTCTGAACGAAGCATTAGTGGACGGCTGGTGTGTGGCTAGCAATGCAGCATCCCATTCCCTCCTTAGAGAACCGAATTACATACATGATCTGGTGTAGTTCCAGGAACTAAACGCTGCACCATGGCTGATGCTATGGGAATGCCAATACCAACACTGCCACACACTGGCCTGGAGGTAGTGAAAGGGCACAAACAAACTGGGAGCAGAGCAACATCAGCCCTGTAAGACCCAGGACCCAGAAGTGGGGTCAAGGTCCAGGTTATAGAACCTGATAAGAGTGTGCAACACAAACTGGATTTCTTTTGTTGCAGCCACCAAATCAGACAAAAAGGTAGAGGACTTACACCATGTGCTTGAGCAATGTACATAAGTGCTGAGAACCCGACCTGGGCACAGCAGACACAGTGTCTCCTGCTCCGCCGACTTATGGGGCGGAGGGCAGAAGGCTTGCTGAAAGGCCGGACGACAAACTTATTGCAGATCTGTTTCCAGGGTCAGAAACTCCTCAAAGGCTGACTCCATTGGCTCAAAGGGGGCTTGGAGAAGCCCCTTCAGGACCACTTAGAGGTCCCAGGAGTGGAGACGAGGTCTGCAGGAAAGCCTCAACTGCCTGGCACCATGCAGAAGCTATTTTTGCACCATCTGAAAAGAGAAAGCCACAGGGGACAGTGGGTCAACTCCTCAAAGACCAACAAAGCCATTTCTGCCCAGCCAAAAATTACTATATGCATTCCACCACCTATGGGTGGAGATGCCATACCCCGGACCCCAGCCCCTGCTTAAGCAGGAATCATGCTTTCCAATCATGCACTCTGTAGTGTAAATCGCTTTCAGCAAGAGAAGTCTGGTCTCTACCTAGGGCACATCTGGTGCACCAACCTGAACAGAGGGCATGATTGACAGGAGCCCTCCATAATGCCATTTCAGACCGCTCCTCACCCTAAGAGTCTTGTGATAATGATGTGAGTGGGAGCCAAGGTGAGAAACTGGGGTCTGTCCACATAAGAAGGGTATAAATCTCATGACGCATACAAAGCATAACCTTTGTGACCCTGAAAGGGAGTCTGGAGGGTTGAAAACTCCAAATCCCCCAGAGTAGGAAACAGAAATGCCTGAAATCCTGAAAGCAAACCAGGGGAGTCTCCTCTGCTTTGGCAAGGTTCATATGTTATAGCCACTCTTCAGGATTATCATCTCAAACCAGTCCTCACAATGCCCTTGAGTGTTAACATCTCAAACTTGTATGTTTCAGCATACAATTTGGAGCACACAGGTACAAAATTGGGCGTAGCCCCCGTCCTTTTTGGGAACCAAGAAATGCCAGCTGTAAAGCTGGTGGCTCAACTTGGAAGGAACAATGTTTGATCTGTACCAACAACAGTGGGCAGCACACCCTGAAAGAAGGAGGACAGGAGGCAAACTGGATTTTGTATAATTTTTCCACAGAACACAATGTGACACACTTGGCAGAAGCTTGGAAGAGATAGCCCTATCTCCTCACTGCTGTGAGGTTGGAGCTGGCCCTTAGGAAACATAAGGGCTTCTGAAAGAAAGGTTTTGTCCCCTTTTTTTTTATCTCTGTCAGATTTCCTCTTAATAATTCCTCGTCTGGGTCAGAAGACATGGAGACATCACAAAACAAATTGGAAAGGAAATTCTGAGTCGGGAGAGAAGACAAGAGAAAAGGGGATCACCGGTCTCTTTTTCCACCTCCGCTAACTTGACCTGCAAGAACCATGATTTAATGGGACCCGAGGCACGAGGCTGGAGAAAACAGCCAAGCGAGAGTGGAGCTTACAGAAAAGAAAAGTTTCGCAGTGCATGCAGCCAGTTTCCTCAAGAGTGTGCACGCTACTCTATCAAACAAACAATGCAGAAAAAGTGTGAGGCGTCCCGTAATGTAGTGGGTTATGGGTGCCTGCACTTTCTGGATGCTGTGGGTGTTAATAAGAGTGTGTATTCATGATTTGAATTACTGTATTTTACTAATGATTCCTCCTTTTGATTTTCGCTGAGGAGAGGTGGAAAAAAGTCACAGAATGAAGTCATTCCTCATTGTTGTACTCTACCGCATCCAGTACCAGCATTTCCATGCCAATAAATCCTCCATCAACAACAGTTCCAGTTCCAGAGTCTGTCTCTTCATTGTACACAACGCAGATCGTAACAGTGATAGTTGGAGACGGGTTACATGAACTTGCTCGCCATCTTTCCTAATCTTTTATATTAGGATGCCCATGCCGACCCCTGTACACCGCCTAAAGTGGCAACAATGGGCACGTTAGCAACAGATCTGGAACACAGAGCAATGAAAGAAGGTGGCCTGATCTAATAAATCACATTTATTCACACTCAAACTTTTTCTGTCATGCCCCCCTTTGAAGAAAGAAAAGTTTTCGGGCCCCCCAAACCCATATAAATTGCAACAATAGGTCTAATCTAACCTTAATTGAAAGAAAAATCAATATTATAACTAGTCCTTCCACTTTTCTGTGAATAATTTGTTGTGCAAATTTAAATTTGTGCCTAAGCAATGCAAAAAAAGTGCAATTATTAAAAAGTGTAATTAAAGTTTTCAAAACCAAAAAACAACCTTTTAGCAAGAAAAGACGAATATTTTATCAGTATCAGTGCAATGAGCCTGTTATACATTGCACATATTTTTAGAACGCTAAAGTGCTAAAACAAGTACAGGAAATGCAAATATGAAAATGAAGGCTCAAGTCACTGTCTCTGGATATTAGTGGCTGCAATGAGCCTGTTGTTTATTGTGTGGTGGTTTCAAAAATAAATAAATAAATGTGGGAAATTAAGAAAAAAATGTCAATAAATGATATCAGAGAAATATTGAACTTGAAATAGGTGAATGTATTTTTTTTCTTTCAAATGCACAGTATAGTGTGTTATCTGTGATGATTAGTGTTCCCTGCTCAGCCTTGCATTGATTGATTGTTTTCCCTGGGGAGGTGGTCACCTGTTGGGGGAGGTGGCCACCTGTTGGGGGAGGTGGCCACCTGTTGGGGGAGGTGGCCACCTGTTGGGGGAGGTGGCCACCTGTTGGGGGAGGGGGTGCGCTGCTCAGAAAATACAGAGACTCTGATGGTAAAGCAGCAGCTCCGTGTTTTGTGTTTTATTCACTATTCACATCTCCCCTCATCAGGCGGTGAGGGTGCTACAGTTGCAGATCTTTGCAGAGTGTGTGTGTGGGGTGTGTAAGAGTGTGTGTGAGGGGTGTGTGTGGGGTGTGTAAGAGTGTGTGTGAGGGGTGTGTGGGGTGTGTAAGAGTGTGTGTGAGGGGTGTGTGGGGTGTGTAAGAGTGTGTGTGAGGGGTGTGTGGGGTGTGTAAGAGTGTGTGTGAGGGGTGTGTGGGGTGTGTAAGAGTGTGTGTGAGGGGTGTGTGGGGTGTGTAAGAGTGTGTGTGAGGGGTGTGTGGGGTGTGTAAGAGTATGTGTGAGGTGTGTGTGGGGTGTGTAAGAGTGTGTGTGTGGGGTGTGTAAGAGTGTGTGTGAGGGGTGTGTAAGAGTGTAAGTGAGGGGTGTGTAAGAGTGTGTGTGAGGGGTGTGTGGGGTGTGTAAGAGTATGTGTGAGGTGTGTGTGGGGTGTGTAAGAGTGTGTGTGAGGGGTGTGTGGGGTGTGTAAGAGTGTGTGTGAGGGGTGTGTGGGGTGTGTAAGAGTGTGTGTGAGGGGTGTGTAAGAGTGTAAGTGAGGGGTGTGTAAGTGTGTGTGTGAGGGGTGAGTGGGGTGTGTAAGAGTATGTGTGAGGAGTGTGGGGGGTGTGTAACAGGGGGTGTGACGGGTGGGTGGGGTGTGAAAGAGTGTGTGTGAGGGGTGTGTAAGAGTGTGTGTGAGGGTTGTGTGGGTTGTGTAAGAGTGTGTGTGTGGGGTGTGTAAGAGTGTGTGTGAGGGGTGTGTGTGGGGTGTCTAAGAGTGTGTGTGAGGGGTGTGTGGGGTGTGTAAGAGTGTGTGTGAGGGGTGTGTGGGGTGTGTAAGAGTGTGTGTGAGGGGTGTGTGGGGTGTGTAAGAGTGTGTGTGGGGTGTGTGTGGGGTGTGTAAGAGTGTGTGTGGGGTGTGTAAGAGTGTGTGTAAGAGTGTGTGTAAGAGTGTGTGGGGTGTGTAAGAGTGTGTGTAAGAGTGTGTGTAAGAGTGTGTGGGGTGTGTAAGAGTGTGTGTAAGAGTGTGTGTAAGAGTGTGTGGGGTGTGTAAGAGTGTGTGTGAGGGGTGTGTGGGGTGTGTAAGAGTGTGTGTAAGAGTGTGTGTAAGAGTGTGTGGGGTGTGTAAGAGTGTGTGTGTGGGGTGTGTAAGAGTGTGTGTGTGGGGTGTGTAAGAGTGTGTGTGAGGGGTGTGTGGGGTGTGTAAGAGTGTGTGTGTGGGGTGTGTAAGAGTGTGTGTGAGGGGTGTGTGGGGTGTGTAAGAGTGTGTGTGTGGGGTGTGTAAGAGTGTGTGTGAGGGGTGTGTGGGGTGTGTAAGAGTGTGTGTGAGGGGGTTTAAAGTGTTGGTCAGGGCAGTGTGTTTGGTGGAGGAATGCGCTGCAGCGGTGGATAATCAGGGTGAAGAGCGTTGTTACTGCCCTGAGGATGAATATGTCTGTGGTCATGTTTGTGGACGAGGTTCAGAAAGCTGAGACTGTGGAGGACGTTGTTATAAAAGGGACCTTGATGAAAGTTTCTCCCCTTAGCACCCCCGCTAAACGTGTGATCCTGTTTAATGTCCCCCTTCATTGATGATAAAGATCTCCTTTCACTGTTGTCCAGGTACGGAAAAGTAGTTTCTCCTATTAAAATGATACCGACAGGCTGCAAAGACCCCGAGCTCAGGCATATCTTCTCCTATAGACGACAGGCTTTCATAGTTCTCAACAACAGAGATGAAGACCTCAAGGTTGTTTTTAAAGTTAAGCTAGATGAAGAAGAGTATACTATCTATGCAACTTCTGGAGGTTTGAAGTGTTTCGGGTGTGGTCAGGAGGGACACCTAGCTAGGAACTGTCCCGAAGTACAGGCAGCAGGTGAACAGGAGACAGAAACAGTAAATGAGAATTGTCAGGATAAGGTACAAGGTGAAGACAACCAGGTCAGTGGAGAGGATAACACACAAACAGAGGGTCAGGATGAAAACAAACAGCAAGAAATAACCACAGAAAATCAAGAAGGAAGGAAAAATTCTGAGCCAGGAATTAAATCATACAGAGACAGAAAACGAAAAATCACAAGTTAACATGAATAAAAACACTGAAAATAACATACAGTTAAATAACAGCCAAAACATTGATGAGTGTGAAGGAACAGACACATAGATGACAGTGAGTGTACTCAGTAGGAGTAGGAAGCAGTGGAGCAGTGGAGCTCAATCCAGAAAGAAAGGTCCAGTCAAAACAAAAAATGAAAAGCAGATCACAGCTGATAAAAAAAACGAGACAGGATCGAGCAGTAACCCAGAGACCAATACAGAAACAGACAGTGATGAGGACCAAGAGACCGTTAAAGAGAAAACAGAAACATACAAGGATAAAGAAATCAACAGTTTCTCCAAAAAACAGAAAACATGAAGGGAGTCAAAATAGAACAATACTTCCCAAATAAACTCAACTTTGTGGAATCTGCAATTACCATAATAAAGACAAAAAACAAGAACTTCACAGATCAGGAGGTTTATAGACTCAAAAAGTTTGTGACAAGAACAAGGCAAGGTCTGGTACAGGGAGACGAGGAGAGTGTATAAACTACAGCCTGGAACTGATGGGGATTACTTTTCTCCCTTTATTTTTATTTTTTTTCCATGACAGATTTCAACATTGCTTCCTTAAATATAAGGGGAGGAAGGGATGTTAGAAAACGGGCAGAACGTTACGATTTAATTAAATTGAAGAAAATAGATGTAATGTTCATGCAGGAAGGTCACAGCAACAAAGAATGAGTCTAAATGGAAGTTAGAATGGGAAGGGGAAGTAGTTTTGAGTTCGGAGAGCTCAGTGCAGGAGTCAGTGTTCTGTTTGCTAAGCATTTTGTACCTGAGTCTTACACCAAACAGGAAGTGATCGCTGGCAGGTTACTTTTAATTAATGCAAAATATGAGCTTTTTAACCTGACACTAATCAATGTATATGCCCCAACCAGAGGTCCTGAAAGAGTTTTATTTTTAAACGAACTAAGTGAACTTTTAACCAGCTGTGATCCAAACGAGTATTTATTTATTGGGGGAGATTTTAACTGTACACAAGACGACTCAGTAGACAGGAACCACAGAGAACCTCATGCAGCATCCAAGAACACATTAACACATCTCATAAAAACTCACGTAGGTGTACGTCTACTCAGGTAGACGTATGGAGAAGACTACATGGAACTAAAAGACAGTACACATGGGCATATTTTAGAGATGACTTTATTTCGTTAGCTAGATTAGACAGGTTTTATTGTTTTAGACACAACTTTAATGTTTTTAAAGCTAGCGAAATAACGCCTGTTAGCTTCTCAGACCATTCGTTAGTCAGATGCAGAGTTTTTATTGCAAATCTGAAACACAGAAGTGCCTACTGGCATTTTAACGTTTCCTTACTGGATGATGATAATTTTACTGAGGCTTTTAGATTCTTTTGGACCTCTTTTAAAAATGAAAAGCTTTTATTCTCCTCCTGTAGACATTGGTGGGACCATGGCAAAGTTTTAATCCAGCAGCTCTGTCGTGAGTACACTGTCAACATCACAAGGGACATCACCAAGTCGTTAAAGGACCTGGAGATATCATGGAAAAATCATGGAACTCCAGGCTTTAGCTGAGTCCACAGGAGATAGCAGGCATGTTGAGGACCTCAGAGCGAAAAAGGCGTTAATGGGGGATCTATTGGGTACAAAAGTGCAAGGTGCTCTCATCCGGTCCAGATTTAAAGGAGCTAACGAAATGGATGCTCCATCAAAGTACTTCTTTGGACTGGAAAAAAAGAATGGTCAGAGCAGATATATACACACACTACACACAGGAAATGGACAACAGAGCTTTAGTGAAAGCTCGAGTTAGAGTTAAATTTAACTTTTTTAAATCAATGAATGACCTGAAATGGTGCTATGAGAGTATTATCTGTTTTATTGAGGAGGGTGAATTATTTTTTAATAACTTTTTACATTGAAACATTTTAAAACACAAATAATTTTGTTATGTAACAAAGCTGTTGTTTTAAAAAATCAAATCTCCCTAATGTATTGAAATGGGTTTTAATATTATTTATATATTTATTATTCATTTTTCTGCTGAGTCACTTGCACTTTGCTGTATAATGTGACTGGTGTAAATAAAGGATCGTCAAAAGTCTCTCTCTCTCTTTCTTTCTCCTTTTCTCTAAACATCACTTAATTTATGTGGCTTGCTTCTGACTTGGTCCTCACCTGTGTCACATTACTGAATATCTCCCTGAACAATGGATCTCCATGGTCTCCTGAGTCTTCATTGTCTAGTGTTCTACACACTACAGGATCTACTAACCCATCACAAATATCTGGAGGCTTGGGTGGAGTCTTCAGTGGTGCTGCTGTACTCCCTCTTTTAACAGAGGCCCAGTTTCCTTTAATCAGTCTTTAAACCTTTCAGCCTCGTCTTTCTTTCTCCATACTTGCTGGACACCAGGTTCACATATCTCCCAGATTGTTACAGTTTCTCCAGACTCAGAGCTCCTCTGGCTCTTGGTGCACCAACACCATCTTCAGAGGACTGATGTCCAGATATGTTGGCCTGCACATCTGGTGGAAGGTTCTTCTTTGCTGTAGTTTGGACTCTAGCACCAGTAATGTTCTTTGATCGCCTGCAACCTGGGGTCAATTCCAATTTCAAGTTAGTCTGAACTTAAACCTAGATTAAAAAAGTCAGATTTTCCATTTCAGGTTCAAGAGCAGTGGTGTCTCAGGGTTTTAGATCAGAAGGTCATGAGCTCATTGAGTTATTGAACAAGACTCTTAAGACCCTCATCTACTCTGTCGTAAGCTGTAAAAATGACAATTGAGAGAAGTTATCTTGACAATTTATGGTCTTAAACTAACCTACACTAAGGCAGGTTCAGAAGAGTTTAAATCTAAATACGTGACAGCAAAAAAAAAGAAAAGAAAAAAAAGACAAACAATAGGTTCAGTGCAGTTTACCAGGTTTTTGTTCCTGTTTACAAAGCTAAGCACTGCCTCGAGCAATATTAGAGTTCCTCTGTAGTCCTAATATAGAATGAATGCAGGTCCAGAGACTGGGTGGAGTTATAAAAGACTGGGTGTGGCAAACTGCTGAGAGCAGAGGTGATACTGGATATATGATGAACCAGCTGAAAAATGCTTTTCTGGCCTGTGGGTGGATCAGGTGATTATTTAAAACCCTGCCAAGAACCTCCTGGAGCGTGAAGTTCTTTCTGAAAAGAATGATGGTGGAGTCATATCCGATTCATCTCCACTTTCTAAGGTGGAGTCAAACCAAACAGGGTGAAGAAAATTCACCCTTCTTCTAAGGGTGTTGTTCCACGCTGAAAACATCTCATTGGTTAGGATTAAGCTCATAGGAGGAGTGGATTAGGTCTGACTCCACCCTCTGCACTTTTGATTTAAGTTCAGCCATGTAGGAGGAGCTGGATCAGGTCCCCTGGACATCAATCCATAATTGAGTGTGTATTTTGTTTTTCTGAGCCAAAGGAAGGAGTTACAGAACAACTTCTGCCTTTTCTACACCTGTAATACAGAATGAAATTGATGTTATACGTTCTGCTTTATTAGACTATTGCACTGTTCAATTCAATTCAATTCAATTCAATTTTATTTGTATAGCGCTTTTAACAAAGAGCATTGTCTCAAAGCAGCTTTACATGAGAAACGACATAAGAAAACAACAAACATATGAACAGACAGACAGACAGACAGTCCTAGATGTTATCCCAAGTGAGCAAACCTGAGGTGACTGAGGCGACTGTGGCAAGGAAAAACTCCCTTAGATGGTATGAGGAAGAAACCTTGAGAGGAACCAGACTCAAAAGGAAACCCATCCTCATTTGGGTGACAATGTGTTTAGATGACATTTGTGCATTCTGCTTTAGTTGACCAATAACTATTAAAATCACCAGTGATGAACCTTGTGGTCACTCAAACTCTAAATACACAATGTTTATAGAGGAATGCGTGAATGTGTCGTCAGTGTCATAGATGTTATTAACAATGCTTCTGTTTTCTATGCTGCTATAAAAGACTTGTGAAAGATGTTTTCTTCTTCTGTTTTCTTTTTGAAACATTCTGTATACAACCACAAGGGGGCAGACTTTCACCTTAGAAAAGCAATCCGATAGATTACAAGTGTCATCAACTACCATATCAGTCACCTCAAGAATTACAATAAGAGATTCATATTTAACGGTAGAGAAGGAGAAATGCAGAAAAAAACTAAAATAATAATAATAAATAACTACTAAGGGTACAAAGCCTTTATTATCATCACACATACATTACAGCACAGTGGAAATCTTTTCTTCTCTTATCCCAGCTGAGGAAGTTGGGCTCAGAGCACTGGGGCAGCTATGATACAGTGCCACAAGGGCAGAGAAGGTTAAGGGCATTGCTCAATTCCCCAACAGTGGGCTTGAAGCCTGATTCTCCAATCAACTACCCAGAGCCTTAACCATTTGAGCCACCACTGCCCATAAAGCCCTTAAGATTGACATGTGTTGGATGAGTTCAAAATGTTCTACCACATCTTACCCAATATCTCTGTTCTGACGCATTTACATTTCTAGCACCTTCATCCAGAGCGACTTACATGTACCTCATTTCCACACCTGAGCAAGTTAAAGGAGAAGTTCACTTCCAGAACAAAAATTTATAAACAATTTCCTCACCCCCTTGTCATATAAGATGTTCATGTTTTTCTTTCTTTGGCCATAAAAAAATTATGTTTTTTGAGGAAAACATTTCAGGATTTTTCTCCATATAATGGACTTCAATGGTGCCCGAGAATTTGAAATTCCATTTCTTAGAAAATTTCCATTTTCTTAGAAAAATAAAAAAATTGTATACTTTCTAACCACAAAATCTCCTCTAGCACTAGCTCTAGGATGCGCGTCCATGACACTATGTACTGCGTAATCATGTTGGAAGGTCACGTGTGATGTAGGCGGAACTACAGACCCAGGTTTTTCCTCAAATCATTTCTTTAGGACTGAGGAAAGAAAGACATGAACATCTTGGATGACAAGGGGGTGAGTACATTTTTGTTCAGGAAGTGAACTTCTCCTTTAAGGCCTTGCTCATGGGCCCAGTAGTGTCAGTGATGGGATTTAAACACATTACCTTATGGTCAGTAATCCACCATTTTAACCACAGAGAAACAGCTGTTCTGAAGGAACCTTTGAAACCATTGAAGGCAGATAACCCATGGTGCTGACGGAGGAAGGAATCCAAAAGCCTCGAAGAAACACATGAGTCGTATCGTAAGATGGATTGTGTTAAATGTGATCGCTTTCTGATTAAGGATATCGGGTCGAGGTATAAAGGGACTAGGGACTGTTTAATTGTGCCAGATTTAGAGACCCAACAGTTCAATACTAAAAGGTCAACTGCTAGTTAATCCCCCCCCTAAAGAGCAACACTGCTGAGTACAGGATAGACATGATTCTTACTGTTCAATCTGCAAGAATTCTGTCATTTTTGTCCATGAAAATTGAAAACCATTTGCTTTTGCACATGTCCTCATGTATTTCTTTTCTCCCCTTTTTCTCCCCCAGAGTGCTGTGTTCAAGTGCTTTGTGTTTTCTCAGTGAAATTTGTACCAATGCCAGACAAAAACACACAAAAACACACAGCTAAGAAGTGAGCTTTGAGATTTCTCCACCTTTGACACACACACATACACACACACATACACAATACACAATACACCTTAACCTAATAACACAAACACACCAGTAGAAACACACGGATAATGACACAGGTAAGAAATAATGATTGATGTCTGTTAAAGATTGAGATGCAACATGAAGAACAGAAGGAAGAAAAAATCATTAAAACAAGAAGAGATTTTATTATCAATATTCTAAAATATTTTTCTTTGGACCGTAACTTTTTTAAAAAAAATTGCCATAATTTTTTTTTCTGTAATATTTTTATTTGGACCGATTGTGATGGTACCTGAAGCAGGTGTTTTTATTTCAGGACTGATTTAAAATATTAAATATTAATTTTAAATTTAAACTTTAGTTGTTTCTATCCTTTTTTATGTATTCTGTATAACTTTCATTCTTTTTTCATTATTATGTAGCTGTGTTTTGAGTTCTTTTTATTTACCTGTCCTTTCAGTTCACGCAGTTTCCGTGGCTGTTTTTGTAGCTCTGATGATTTATTTTTTTTTAAGGTTTGTTTGCTATAAATTGTAAAGCGTTGGCCTCTCGGAGCCGTGGTGCTAATGACGTCTGATTAGATAAAGCTGTGAAGTGTAAACTACTTTTCCTGCTCAGTCTATCAACAGAAACTCGCCTTTCACTCAAAGTGCAGGATTTTTGTACTTTGTCCATCTCGGCTGATTCATTAACAAAGATGTTGAAGTTTAGATTTAACATTAATGAGCAGGTGAATTATAGATAAATATTGTATATGTATGTTGGAATTAAGGAACATTAAAAAATGATTAAAAACACGTAATGTTTAATGATTAGCTTTTGTTAACTATTCATAACTTTTATTATTATTATCTTTAATTGCTTTTGAATGATATTAAATTCTATTTAATTCTTTTTTATCCACAAAAAAACAAGAACAGAAAACAAGATTTCTTTGTAAAAATATTTCCTGGTGTATTTAAACTAAATAAATAAATAAAAAAACAAACAATCAAACAAAACAAAAACCCTCATTGTTCTCTCTCTCTCTCTCTCTCTCTCTCTCACACACACACACACACACACACACACACACGCTCATGTGATTGTTGACGTGGTTTATCTGTGTCACAGTGATTCAGCACTTTTCTCAGCTGTGTGTGTGTTTGTGTGTGTGTTTGTGTGTGTGTGTGTGTGTGTGTGTGTAGGTTGTAAAAAAACAGAATGAGATCACACACACACACACACACAGTGATTGAGATCTCCTCTGACATGACCCTCTCAGACACAACGTTGCTGGATCTCTGCACCACGGTTACAATGGTTTCTATGGGCAGCAGCGTGTGTGTCTCTTACACGTAAGTCATCACCATGTAAGTCGAGACCTGCTTAACGTCTGATGATGTATAAAGCTGATCCATATCATATCACACACACACACACACACACACACACACACACACACACACACACAAACAATCTTATAAAAATTACTTGATTAAACCCTGAGTAAAATATTCGCTCCATTTACTAATCAGACCAGAGTCTGATAAACCCAGTGAACCTGTGAAACATCTCCTGGAATGATGGAGCTGCTCGCTGAGTTGATGAACAGTTTTCCCTGATCTTCTGTCCTACAGCCAGGTTCTTCAGATGTTTCCTGTCTCTGCCACAGGAGTTTTTGTATTCTTAGCTCAACCTGCTGAGATACATTACTTGGTCTGTATCACATCTGTGGTCATCTAGATGATTCATGATCATTATTTATTCTTTTTTTTTTAACAAACAACAACAAAACTAGAATCGATCTGATTAAAGACATTAAACTCATCCGGTATCTACAGAACAGTGACTCTCCAACATGCAGAGCCAGAAGGATGTTCTATGTAAAACAATGACGCTGCGACATCATTAGAATTAACACAGACAGTTCTTGTGACATCTTTGAGACATGGTGTACGTTTGTCAAGCCGAAGCTTGTGTGATATCTCTTTAGTCTTGATGTCCGAACCAGCTGTGATGCCACTGAACATTCTAGAAGAAATCCACAAAGTTAGACAGTGTGGAAAGATGGACAGAGCCTGCTAAAGGGACGGTCAGTACTGCTGTCCTACTGTGGGAAAGAAGATTCTTGATAGTAGGAGTTCCTTAAAAAAAAGAATGGTCTTCTGATCAGGAAAGGTCCTGTGAGTATCATATTTATTCTTAGCAAGCTAAAGTCAAACCATTTTACTGTTGAAATTCCAGAGATGAAACATTCTTGTCTCAGATCCTGGGTTTAATAATTACAACAAAACAAGTTTGTCAAAAAAAAAAAAAACCCAAAAAACTGGAATGCAGTGACTGGGTTATTAAAAAAACAAAAAACAAAAATGTGACGGTGTTAGAAACATCAAAAAAATGTAAGTGCAGATGAGAATATGAGACTTAAAAAAAATAAAATAAAAATAAAAGTAGAAGAAGAAGAAGAAGTGAAAACCACCTGACTTTTAATGTATAATAATATATTCTTCCCGTTTTGCAAAGATCTACTTTTAGACGACATTCACCTCAGCAACAGTGAAATTATTTTTGTATCACCTCCAAAAACGCTAGGACCAGTTACTGCACACAGATTAGACAGATTTTTATAATCACTGGTTATTAGAGCAATTACACAATAACAAGTGGTTACTACACACCTGAGAAAAACCGCTCATACCTCCTCCATCACGTCAGCTGAACACAGCCGAGACAGAGCTTAACAATGACACGGGTGTCACATAAAAACATCCAAACTAAAGAGAATCACTAGAAATCAGGGGAAGTTTATTATTCACCAAAGAGAGAAACATTATGAAAGGACAAAATAAAAAAAAAGTTTAATAAAAAAATATAACTACAAATTAAAAACAATTTTGTTAAAAAAAAACATTTGAAGTAATTCACTATAAAACCTGATCTGTTTTTGTTTTTAACTTCGCAGCGTTTTGGCTGTGTGAACTGAAAAAATCCCCCATGTATGTCACCTGGCCAGGTGAGGCTCCGCCCACTGCATAACACTCCCACAGGAATGTCTGTAGAGTTTCCAGCTCAGTAGCTCGCAGCTGTAACCCTATACACTTCTCCTCAAAGACACACTCGTCTCACAGCCAGGGTGAGTCTACATCTGTTTTTTTACACAACTTGATGAATGTTTAGAGAAAAAAATACACACACACACACACATACACACAGATGCTTCTAAATACACACACTGCAGATTAACACCAAGATTACACACACAGTGTTGTTAGAGTCAGGTCTGATGCATGACAGAAACATGCAGAGAAAAAAGTGGAGAAAAAAAAACATGCAGAGAAAAAAATCTAATATTATTATAGATATTAGATTTTTAATAATATTAACGGTCTATAAGAACTCAAAGTAAATGTCTGATATTTTTCGCACAGTTGTCTTAAAACAGCTTTTTAATTACAGGAACATTTGCGTCAATTCATTTTGTTTTTTATGTTTTATTCATTTATTGTTTATTTTTTAGATAAAATAACCTACATGATTATTCCTAACTTCAGTATTTTTAAAGCAATTTTACTTTTTTCTAACAAATAATTTGAGGTAAATGTAGCTGTAATAAAGTTAGAATAAACAACTACAGGTTAATTTATGTCTCTATTATTATTTATTTATTTATTATTTATTTATTTAGCTCTTTATTATTTTGTTTGGAAAACCTGGGGCTGTTTATTGAATTTCACAGCTGTTGTAGATTGCTGAAAATCTAACTTTAAAATGTAGGTCTGAATTTATTATTTCTCACAGGCCTAAAAATAATGACAGGTAAATTTAGCACTCGATTCTATTTTACAGCCATTTTAGGTTTTTAAATAGTGGAGCAGTAAAAGCTCTGAGTGATGTGTGGTGACTGAGGAGGAGTCAGGATGTTGATGTAAACGGGAAATAAGTGAGTTCTGCTGTCAGGTGAGTGAGAGATCAGTCTGATCCGGGCGGTGGATTGGGACGGGACCGAGGACTGGCTGCAGGGACACGTGGAATTTATTTACTAAAATAAACAGATGTGTGAAGCTGAAATCAATCCATCAAACCAAGTATAATGTATTTTTCATCCCGAGAGCTAAACGTCACACTTGACAAAAACCCTGAACACAAAGAACACCAAAACACAACCTGAATCCAGTCGAGCTCGACACACACACACACAAAACTCAAACAAGTGTCAACAGTACAGACTTCAGCTCTGCTGTAGAGAGGCGTTCATGCCTCAGCATGCCTCGATGTTCATCTACACCTGAAAATATTCCTTCACTTTTTTCTAGAAGAAATAACTCTTTAATGTTTTAGTTTTTCCTCTACAAGAGTTTAAAGGGGAAGTGATGTAGCGCTGAAGTCAAGCTGAACGTTTATTACAGAGTGGAAGAGTTCATAAAAAAATTTAAAAAAAAAAAGGCTTGACATGTTGTAACGTGTAAAGCTGCTTGACTAGTGGTTAACGTTTATGACACAATTTACTGAATTTAAACGAATTTTCTATATAATTTACAGGTGATTTTTTTTAGCAGTATTTTATGGTGTTTCCAAATAACAGTAACAGGCTGTATCCTCTACGGCAGGGGTGTCAAACCGGATCCACAAAGGGTCGGTGTGGTGCAAGTTTTCATTCCAACCGGGCAGAACCCACACCTGATTCCACCTGTTTAATTAACTCTTGGCTTTCAGTAGACTGGAATGAAAACCTGCACCACATGGCCCTTTGTGGATCTGGATTGACACCCCTGCTCTACGGAAAGGCTGTATATATACAGCAGTTTTGCTTGATCGCTAATACACAATAGTATCTCGCTGCAGACACATTGCATTCTGGGATTGATTTTATTTATTTTTTTTACAGTTATTTTAAGTTTTTTTAGCTTTTCATACACATTTCTACTTTGTTTCCACGGATGATTTGATATTTATATTTATATGATACAGTTTATATTTCACTTACCACATATCCCTATTTCAGGATCTTTTTAAAAATATATGCTGTATATATTTCTGCTCTTTGCTTTAAAAAGTATTTTAATACTCATACACGTAATACAAATACTTAAATATTACAAATCTAAAAATATACAAATGTTAACATTATTAAAATATACAAATAATTACAAACATTAGAGATGGGAAGGCCTTGAGTATGAAGCTGGGCTATTCAGGTGTTTAAATGAGAAAAAGTCGCCGTGGATGAAGATGTATGGTAAATAATGTAAATGTAAATGTAAATAAGGTAGCAGCTTTGACTAAACTGAGGAGACAGTGAACATTCAAAAACAAGCAGAGGAAAAATTCATTGACTGCATTGTTTTTCAAAACCACAAACATTTTCATTTCATTTCCGGGTCCCTCCCTCCCTCCCATCAACTCAGTAACCACTATTCTTCACATTATAACCCACATTATAACCCTCTTCCACCCCCAACCCACACTCCTTCAAATAGACTCATGGACTCTCGTACTCACAATCTGAGAAAACATTCATATAGAGATCTGGACAAGTTATTGCTGTGACAATAACTCTAATGTTGCTGCTACATACCAATGTTTACATACACCAAAGCCACCAAAAAAAGAAAAGATAAAATATGTAAGAGTAGTAAAATCTGATGTTGTCATTTATCTCCTGTGTTTTTGTGTTTGTGTAGATGTGGTTGTTTCTTGTACTCCTGGGGTGTGTGGGGGTGTGTGAAAGTTACCCCAATGGCCAGGTTACAGCCAGTTGTGGTGGTGATATGGTTCCTTCTCACGGACGTTCGGCTCAGACCATCACACCGCCTTTCACCATTACAGCAGACAGCAGCATGTATAAAGAAGGAGACACCATCACAGGTAAGATGCTTCACACGATGTTTTTACAACAACTGTTAGACTTCACTCTGAAACATTCTCACATTTATGCAAATGAGGTAGAAAAACTCGGACCGATCCTATGGTGCTTCAGCTCCTCACTGGAATCATCTCCATCTCCTGTTACATACAACATCTCTCTAACCACAGTGTTATGGAGAAGAATAAAGCTTGGAAGGAAGTAGCAGAGATCTCTGGTGGCTCTGGTGAGGGTATGAAGCTAGCACAGTTAGCTTAGCATCCATCAAAAATAGAACAAAAGCCAGCAAGATAGAAATCTAACAAACAACTCATCTGAACTCGTTATCTGTAGACGCCCTACACTACAGTTTCTCATCTGAGCAACAAACTAAACTAATAAGAGGCTTGTGATGGATCAAGTAGACGAGTGACAGCAGACGCGGTCACTACACAACCAGAAACAACAAAAAGCAAACACAATTAGACAAATTATTCAGAGTTAATGAGCAACACGAACACACCAGGGAGCGTACGTATTAACCTGAGCAGTGTCGCTAACACACAACATTCACCTTCTGTCTAATCTCAATAACCAGTAACATTTTCCCTAAATCAGAAATCTGATATTTACAGCTGAGAACATGAAACATCTGATAACATTTCATCAGATTTACTCAGTTTAAAATAATAGCTCATTTCTCATTTCCTGTTTGTGACCTGCATTCGGATGCTGTGAGAGGAGGAAATACGATGTGAATGCAGTTAAAATAAGATAAGATCAGATCCTGACGGGAATTCTTTGGCCAGAGACTGCTTTAGATTACACAAAAGAAATAAATATAAATGAAATATTCTGTATGTACAAATGTATACAAAAAAGGTGCTTGGGAACTAATTGCATGTAATATGATATTGCACATGGTATTACTGCATGTTAACGTTTATTAACGAGTTAGACGTTTTATTAATGAGGCTGACAAACAAATCCAGAACAATCATTTACAATGTGATCCAAAAAAAACAAAACAAAACCATAAAGCATCAGGTGATTAGTGAAGATCAGGACGTGAAGGTGAACGTTCTCCTACAGTGTGTGATAGTGAGTGTGTAGTTCAGGTGTGTGTGTGTGTGCTGAGGATGATGGATGTTAGGAAGTGTAGTTCATTGAGGACACAATTTTATGCAGAGGTGTGTTCTGGGAAATGGAGTTTCTTGTGTTGACCTGAAAGATTCGTCTAAATGCTATTTTCTTACTCAGTGATGATGATGTATTACTATCAGAAAATCCTGTTCCATCATCCTCCAGGTTTAATCCCCTCCCTATTTGTCTTTAGACGGGCGTTTTCTGACTCACACTATTCATATAATTTAATCCTGACCTCATGTGACACTGTGTGATGTCATAAAACTCAGCGTGAGGAGTTCACTGCTTATACACTCAGCACAAACAGAGCTAAAGGAGATGTTCTGTGACACAACTGATGGATTAATCCTAAGCATAAGACACACACACACACACACACAGACACGCACACACACACACACACACACACACACACACACAGACACGCACACACACACACACACACACACAGACACGCGCACACACACACACACACACACCACTTGATTTCAGCTTTACTCAGTCTCTACTTGTGTCACTGTGCTCCTATATCAGACTCAGGTAGTGGGTGTGGCCTAAAGTCCAAAAGTGGCATTTGACATGTATATGTACATACACTATATTGCCAAAAGTATTCGCTCACCTGCCTTGACTCACATATGAACTTAAGTGACATCCCATTCCTAATCCATAGGGTTCAGTATGACGTCGGTCCACCCTTTGCAGCTATAACAGCTTCAACTCTTCTGGGAAGGCTGTCCACAAGGTTTAGGAGTGTGTTTATGGGAATTTTTGACCATTCTTCCAGAAGCGCATTTGTGAGGTCACACACTGATGTTGGACGAGAAGGCCTGGCTCTCAGTCTCCGCTCTAATTCATCCCAAAGGTGTTCTATCGGGTTGAGGTCAGGACTCTGTGCAGGCCAGTCAAGTTCCTCCACACCAGACTCTGTCATCCATGTCTTTATGGACCTTGCTTTGGTCACTGGTGCACAGTCATGTTGGAAGAGGAAGGGGCCAGCTCCAAACTGTTCCCACAAAGTTGGGAGCATGGAATTGTCCAAAATGTCTTGGTATGCTGAAGCATTCAGAGTTCCTTTCACTGGAACTAAGGGGCCAAGCCTAGCTCCTGAAAAACAACCCCACACCCTAATCCCCCCTCCACCAAACTTTACACTTGGCACAATGCAGTCAGACAAGTACCGTTCTACTGGCAACCGCCAAACCCAGACTCGTCCATCAGATTGCCAGATGGAGAAGCGCGATTCGTCACTCCAGAGAACGCGTCTCCACTGCTCTAGAGTCCAGTGGCGGCGTGCTTTACACCACTGCATCCGACGCTTTGCATTGCACTTGGTGATGTATGGCTTGGATGCAGCTGCTCGGCCATGGAAACCCATTCCATGAAGCTCTCTGCGCACTGTTCTTGAGCTCATCTGAAGGCCACATGAAGTTTGGAGGTCTGTAGCGATTGACTCTGCAGAAAGTTGGCGACCTCTTCGCACTATGCGCCTCAGCATCCGCTGACCCCGCCCCGTCAGTTTACGTGGCCTACCACTTCGTGGCTGAGTTGCTGTCGTTCCCAAACACTTCCACGTTCTTATAATACAGCTGACAGTTGACTGTGGAATATTTAGGAGCGAGGAAATTTCACGACTGGATTTGTTGCACAGGTGGCATCCTATCACAGTTCCACGCTGGAATTCACTGAGCTCCTGAGAGCGACCCATTCTTTCACAAATGTTTGTAAAAACAGTCTGCATGCCTAGGTGCTTGATTTTATACACCTGTGGCCATGGAAGTGATTGGAACACCTGATTCTGATTATTTGGATGGGTGAGAGAATACTTTTGGCAATATAGTGTATATTTATTTAATAAAAGTGTTTGTGTTACTGAGCCAAATAATGTTTTTAGTTTTCTGTGACATATGCCTGTTAATAAACAATGTCTCTGGACTTCTGTAGTTGTTTATTATTTTAATATTCATGGAATCATCACACTAAAATCCAGTTTTATTACAGAGTTTTTTGACCTGTATTATAAGGTCTTGTTGAAGGGGGCGTGTCCATACAAATTGAACTAGATCAATAGTAGGTCACATGATCTTAATTTTAGAGTCAGAACTCAGTAACTTCAGTAGCACAACCTCTTTAGCAAAAGCTCCTGTGTGAGGCATAAGACTTTTTTTCCTCAGTGATGGACACTCTCTGACCAGTACTCTGCCTTTTCAGTGACTCTGAGTGCGACCTCGGGGAGTTTTTCTGGGTTTCTCCTGGAAGCGAGGTGGGTGGGAGGCAGCAGCG
>NC_080710.1:33190779-33275779 GCF_019097595.1 Hemibagrus wyckioides | reverse complement strand
CACACACAAATATACAAACACACACACACACATCTAGGCACGCACACACACACACAAATTGTTTTGATGGATTGTGTAATTCAAATCTTACACTGGAGTTTGAAATAAATTAAATGTTTAAACTCTATTAGTTTTTAAATGATTTGTTTTTAATTAAAAGCAGCTTTAATGAATCCCTGAGACTCTGTAACACTACACATTGTTTATGTCTCGGGTTTCTGCACACTCCTACAGGAAAATAAAAAAACTCCATGTCTGCAAAACTACAGTCCGAAATGTCCTGATGTCAGGGTCAGTGTTTATCCCCAAATAATTACAATCATCTCACACAGAGTGAAGACTGATCATGCAGGCTGGTGTGTGTGTGTGTGTGTCATAAATATTTGTTTTTGTTGCATATGTTTTGTGAGTGTTGGTCATTGTGGTCAGTGAGCTTCAGTTTTAGTCTCTTGTGTTAACTGTTGAAAAGTGAAATTTCTGAGTGGACAAAGGTGTTTTAGTGAATGAGAAAAACTGCAGTTTGCTGATTTTTGTCTGATTCTTGTGCTCGTGCACTGACTCAGGAAAATAAACTGGACATACAGGAAATAAAAAGTGGCTTAGTGAGCTGCAGTACAGGTGTGTGTCTCTGATAACAGGCCGAGTGTGAGATTAGATGTCTCAGTAATGTCTGATCTGAACTCAAATAATCTGATAACATCCGGAAACAGATGACGACCAGATTATTACGTGTGTGTGTGTGTATGTGTTTGTGTGTGTGTGTGTGTGTATGTGTTTGTGTGTGTGTGTGTGTATATGTGTTTGTGTGTGTGTACATATATACACTATATTGCCAAAAGTATTCGCTCACCTGCCTTGACTCGCATATGAACTTAAGTGACATCCCATTCCTAATCCATAGGGTTCAGTATGATGTCGGTCCACCCTTTGCAGCTATAACAGCTTCAACTCTTCTGGGAAGGCTGTCCACAAGGTTTAGGAGTGTGTTTATGGGAATTTTTGACCATTCTTCCAGAAGCGCATTTGTGAGGTCAGGCACTGATGTTGGACGAGAAGGTCTGGCTCTCAGTCTCCGCTCTAATTCATCCCAAAGGTGTTCTATCGGGTTGAGGTCAGGACTCTGTGCAGGCCAGTCAAGTTCATCCACACCAGACTGTCATCCATGTCTTTATGGACCTTGCTTTGGTCACTGGTGCACAGTCATGTTGGAAGGGGAAGGGGCCAGCTCCAAACTGTTCCCACAAAGTTGGGAGCATGGAATTGTCCAAAATGTCTTGGTATGCTGAAGCATTCAGAGTTCCTTTCACTGGAACTAAGGGGCCAAGCCCAGCTCCTGAAAAACAACCCCACACCATAATCCCCCCTCCACCAAACTTTACACTTGGCATAATGCAGTCAGACAAGTACCGTTCTCCTGGCAACCGCCAAACCCAGACTCGTCCATCAGATTGCCAGATGGAGAAGCGCGATTCGTCACTCCAGAGAACGTGTCTCCACTGCTCTAGAGTCCAGTGGCGGCGTGCTTTACACCACTGCATCCGACGCTTTGCATTGCACTTGGTGATGTATGGCTTGGATGCAGCTGCTCGGCCATGGAAACCCATTCCATGAAGCTCTCTGTGCACTGTTCTTGAGCTCATCTGAAGGCCACATGAAGTTTGGAGGTCTGTAGCGATTGACTCTGCAGAAAGTTGGCGACCTCTTCGCACTATGCGCCTCAGCATCCGCTGACCCCGCTCCGTCAGTTTACGTGGCCTACCACTTCGTGGCTGAGTTGCTGTCGTTCCCAAACACTTCCACGTTCTTATAATACAGCTGACAGTTGACTGTGGAATATTTAGGAGCGAGGAAATTTCACGACTGGATTTGTTGCACAGGTGGCATCCTATCACAGTTCCACGCTGGAATTCACTGAGCTCCTGAGAGCGACCCATTCTTTCACAAATGTTTGTAAAAACAGTCTGCATGCCTAGGTGCTTGATTTTATACACCTGTGGCCATGGAAGTGATTGGAACACCTGATTCTGATTATTTGGATGGGTGAGCGAATACTTTTGGCAATATAGTGTATGTGTGTGTGTGTGTGTACAGTATGTATGTGTGAGTCTTTTTGTGTTGTACGAATGTATGTGTGTGTGTGTGTGCAAATATTTGTTTGTGTGAATGTGTATTTGTGTGTGTATATGTGTGTATATGTATATGAGTGTGTTTGTGTGTGTGAAATGGAGGTGGGTGTAGTTCATGTCTCAGGTGTGTGTTCTGACAGGTGAGATCCAGATGCACCTCACTGACCCCTTAATCAGCAGCACAAAGGTGGACATCAGCAGTCTGCAATCAGTGGGGAGTGGATCACAGCTCCCAGCTATCGTTAAAGCTCACGGTAATTATTAACACACACACACACACACACACACACACACTAATAACTAAATAACTAAAGCACAGTGTACACAAGTATCAGAGAGTTTAAACATCTGTATTCATATCTGTGTGTAGATCAGAAGAAAAAAAGCAAAACATGAAAAATAAAATAAAAAAAAAAACACAAATGAAAAGGAATGAATAAAAAGATCGAGAATAAACAATAAATAAAACAAGAACATCAATAAAAAATAATGATGGAAAATTATTGCAACACAAAAAAACCAAAGAATTACGAACAGTGTGTTATATTTTTGTATGTGTGTGTGTGTGTGTGTGTGTGTGTGCTGCAGGTTGTCTGATGTTGATAGCGTGGATGACCCTGGGCAGTATGGGAATGCTGATCGCACGTTTCCTGAAGAGTTGTTCTCGAGGACAGCGGCTCTGTGGGAAAGACGTCTGGTTTGTGGTGCGTTTCTCTGATTTCAGCTTCAGTGTGAATTACAGCACAGAGGAGCTGAGCTCAGCATCCTGACCCTCTCATTATAAACATCAGGACCTTACTCTACTGAAACTGACAACTGTGTGTGTGTGTGTGTCTGTGTGTGTGTGTGTGTGTTTGTGTCTGTGTGTGTGTGTGTGTGTGTGTGTGTGTCTGTGTGTGTGTGTGTGTGTGTGTTTCTGTGTGTGTGTGTGTGTGTGTGTGTGTGTGGTCCTCAGGCTCATGTGCTGCTAATGTTGCTCTCAGTTGCAGCGACTATCATCGCCTTTATCCTGATATTTTCATACGCACAAGACTGGAGTGGGGTAAAGTGTGGGGGTCTGCACACTACACACTACACACTACACAATAAATTACACACTGCACACTACACACTACACAATAAATTACACACTGCACACTACACAATAAATTACACACTACACAATAAATTACACACTGCACACTACACACTGCACACTACACACTACACAATAAATTACACACTGCACACTACACACTACACAATAAATTACACACTACACACTACACAATAAATTACACACTGCACACTACACAATAAATTACACACTACACAATAAATTACACACTGCACACTACACAATAAATTACACACTACACACTGCACACTACACACTACACAATAAATTACACACTGCACAATAAATTACACACTACACAATAAATTACACACTGCACACTACACACTACACAATAAATTACACACTGCACACTACACAATAAATTACACACTGCACACTACACACTACACAATAAATTACACACTGCACACTACACACTACACAATAAATTACACACTGCACACTACACACTACACAATAAATTACACACTACACACTACACAATAAATTACACACTACACAATAAATTACACACTACACACTGCACAATAAATTACACACTACACAATAAATTACACACTACACAATAAATTACACACTGCACACTACACAATAAATTACACACTACACAATAAATTACACACTACACACTGCACAATAAATTACACACTGCACAATAAATTACACACTACACAATAAATTACACACTACACACTAAATTACACACTCCACAATAAATTACACACTACACACTACACAATAAATTACACACTCCACAATAAATTACACACTACACAATAAATTACACACTACACACTCCACAATAAATTACACACTGCACACTACACACTGCACACTACACAATAAATTACACTCTACACACTACGCAAAAAATTACACACTACACAATAAATTACACACTACACACTACACAATAAATTACACACTACACACTACACAATAAATTACACACTACACAATAAATTACACACTACACAATAAATTACACACTACACACTACACAATAAATTACACACTACACACTACACAATAAATTACACACTGCACACTACACAATAAATTACACACTACACAATAAATTACACACTGCACACTACACAATAAATTACACACTACACAATAAATTACACACTGCACACTACACAATAAATTACACACTACACAATAAATTACACACTACACACTACACAATAAATTACACACTACACACTGCACACTGCACAATAAATTACACACTACACAATAAATTACACACTACACAATAAATTACACACTACACACTACACAATAAATTACACACTACACAATAAATTACACACTGCACACTACACACTACACAATAAATTACACACTGCACACTACACACTACACAATAAATTACACACTGCACACTACACACTGCACACTACACACTAAATTACACACTACACAATAAATTACACACTACACAATAAATTACACAATACACACTACACAATAAATTACACACTGCACACTACACACTACACAATAAATTACACACTGCACACTACACACTACACAATAAATTACACACTGCACACTACACACTACACAATAAATTACACACTGCACACTACACACTACACAATAAATTACACACTGCACACTACACACTACACAATAAATTACACACTACACACTACACAATAAATTACACACTACACAATAAATTACACACTACACAATAAATTACACACTACACAATAAATTACACACTACACACTGCACACTGCACACTACACAATAAATTACACACTACACACTACACAATAAATTACACACTACACAATACACACTACACAATAAATTACACACTGCACACTACACAATAAATTACACACTACACAATAAATTACACACTGCACACTACACACTGCACACTACACACTACACAATAAATTACACACTGCACACTACACACTACACAATAAATTACACACTGCACACTACACACTGCACACTACACACTACACAATAAATTACACACTGCACACTACACACTACACAATAAATTACACACTGCACACTACACACTGCACACTACACACTACACAATAAATTACACAATGCACACTCCACAATAAATTACACACTGCACACTACACAATAAATTACACACTGCACACTGCACAATAAATTACACACTACACACTACACAATAAATTACACACTACACAATAAATTACACACTACACACTACACAATAAATTACACACTACACACTCCACAATAAATTACACACTACACAATAAATTACACACTACACACTACACAATAAATTACACACTACACACTACACAATTAATTACACACTGCACACTACACAATAAATTACACACTACACACTACACAATAAATTACACACTACACAATAAATTACACACTACACAATAAATTACACACTCCACAATAAATTACACACTACACACTCCACAATAAATTACACACTACACAATAAATTACACACTGCACACTACACAATAAATTACACACTACACACTACACAATAAATTACACACTGCACACTACACAATAAATTACACACTACACACTACACAATAAATTACACACTACACACTACACAATAAATTACACACTGCACACTACACAATAAATTACACACTACACACTACACAATAAATTACACACTACACAATAAATTACACACTACAAACTACACAATAAATTACACACTACACACTACACAATAAATTACACACTACACAATAAATTACACACTACACACTACACAATAAATTACACACTACACACTACACAATAAATTACACACTACACACTACACAATAAATTACACACTGCACACTACACACTACACAATAAATTACACACTACACACTACACAATAAATTACACACTACACAATAAATTACACACTACACAATAAATTACACACTACACACTACACAATAAATTACACACTACACAATAAATTACACACTACACAATAAATTACACACTACACACTACACAATAAATTACACACTACACACTACACAATAAATTACACACTACACAATAAATTACACACTACACAATAAATTACACACTGCACACTACACAATAAATTACACACTACACAATAAATTACACACTACACAATAAATTACACACTACACACTACACAATAAATTACACACTACACACTACACAATAAATTACACACTACACACTGCACACTGCACAATAAATTACACACTACACAATAAATTACACACTACACACTACACAATAAATTACACACTACACACTACACAATAAATTACACACTACACACTGCACACTACACAATAAATTACACACTGCACACTGCACAATAAATTACACACTACACACTACACAATAAATTACACACTGCACACTACACAATAAATTACACACTACACAATAAATTACACACTACACACTCCACAATAAATTACACACTACACAATAAATTACACACTACACACTACACAATAAATTCCACACTACACACTACACAATAAATTCCACACTACACACTACACAATAAATTACACACTACACACTAAATTACACACTACACACTACACACTACACAATAAATTACACACTACACACTACACAATAAATTACACACTACACACTACACAATAAATTACACACTACACACTACACACTACACAATAAATTACACACTACACACTACACAATAAATTACACACTACACACTACACAATAAATTACACACTACACACTCCACAATAAATTACACACTACACACTACACAATAAATTACACACTCCACAATAAATTACACACTACACACTCCACAATAAATTACACACTGCACACTACACAATAAATTACACTCTACACACTACGCAAAAAATTACACACTACACAATAAATTACACACTACACAATAAATTACACACTACACACTCCACAATAAATTACACACTACACAATAAATTACACACTACACAATAAATTACACACTACACACTACACAATAAATTACACACTACACAATAAATTACACACTACACACTACACAATAAATTACATACTCCACAATAAATTACACACTACACAATAAATTACACACTACACAATAAATTACACACTACACACTACACAATAAATTACACACTACACACTGCACACTGCACAATAAATTACACACTACACAATAAATTACACACTGCACACTGCACAATTAATTACACACTACACAATAAATTACACACTGCACACTGCACAATTAATTACACACTACACAATAAATTACACACTACACACTACACAATAAATTACACACTACACACTACACAATAAATTACACACTACACACTGCACACTGCACAATAAATTACACACTACACAATAAATTACACACTGCACACTGCACAATTAATTACACACTACACAATAAATTACACACTACACACTACACAATAAATTACACACTACACACTGCACACTGCACAATAAATTACACACTGCACAATAAATTACACACTACACACTACACAATAAATTACACACTACACACTGCACAATAAATTACACACTACACAATAAATTACACACTACTCACTAAATTACACACTACACACTACACAATAAATTACACACTACACAATAAATTACACACTACACACTACACAATAAATTACACACTACACACTACACAATAAATTACACACTACACACTACACAATAAATTACACACTACACACTACACAATAAATTACACACTACACAATAAATTACACACTACACAATAAATTACACACTACACAATAAATTACACACTACTCACTAAATTACACACTACACACTACACAATAAATTACACACTACACAATAAATTACACACTACACACTACACAATAAATTACACACTGCACACTACACACTACACAATAAATTACACACTACACTCTACACAATAAATTACACACTGCACACTGCACACTACACAATAAATTACACACTGCACACTACACAATAAATTACACACTACACAATAAATTACACACTACACAATAAATTACACACTACACACTGCACAATAAATTACACACTACACAATAAATTACACACTACACAATAAATTACACACTACACACTGCACAATAAATTACACACTACACAATAAATTACACACTACACACTGCACAATAAATTACACACTACACACTACACAATAAATTACACACTACACAATAAATTACACACTACACAATAAATTACACACTACACACTACACAATAAATTACACACTACACAATAAATTACACACTACACAATAAATTACACACTACACACTACACAATAAATTACACACTCCACAATAAATTACACACTACACACTGCACACTGCACAATTAATTACACACTACACAATAAATTACACACTACACACTCCACAATAAATTACACACTACACACTACACAATAAATTACACACTACACACTGCACACTGCACAATAAATTACACACTACACAATAAATTACACACTGCACAATAAATTACACACTACACAATAAATTACACACTGCACACTACACACTACACAATAAATTACACACTACACTCTACACAATAAATTACACACTGCACACTGCACACTACACAATAAATTACACACTGCACACTACACAATAAATTACACACTACACAATAAATTACACACTACACACTACACAATAAATTACACACTACACACTACACAATAAATTACACACTACACACTACACAATAAATTACACACTACACACTACACACTACACAATAAATTACACACTACACACTACACAATAAATTACACACTACACACTACACAATAAATTACACACTACACACTCCACAATAAATTACACACTACACACTACACAATAAATTACACACTACACAATAAATTACACACTACACACTGCACAATAAATTACACACTACACAATAAATTACACACTACACACTACACAATAAATTACACACTACACAATAAATTACACACTACACGCTACACAATAAATTACACACTACACAATAAATTACACACTACACAATAAATTACACACTACACGCTACACAATAAATTACACACTACACAATAAATTACACACTACACAATAAATTACACACTACACACTACACAATAAATTACACACTACACAATAAATTACACACTACACAATAAATTACACACTACACACTACACAATAAATTACATACTCCACAATAAATTACACACTACACAATAAATTACACACTACACAATAAATTACACACTACACACTACACAATAAATTACACACTACACACTGCACACTGCACAATAAATTACACACTACACAATAAATTACACACTGCACACTGCACAATTAATTACACACTACACAATAAATTACACACTGCACACTGCACAATTAATTACACACTACACAATAAATTACACACTACACACTACACAATAAATTACACACTACACACTGCACACTGCACAATAAATTACACACTGCACAATAAATTACACACTACACACTACACAATAAATTACACACTACACACTGCACAATAAATTACACACTACACAATAAATTACACACTACTCACTAAATTACACACTACACACTACACAATAAATTACACACTACACAATAAATTACACACTACACACTACACAATAAATTACACACTGCACACTACACACTACACAATAAATTACACACTACACTCTACACAATAAATTACACACTACACACTACACAATAAATTACACACTACACAATAAATTACACACTACACAATAAATTACACACTACACAATAAATTACACACTACTCACTAAATTACACACTACACACTACACAATAAATTACACACTACACAATAAATTACACACTACACACTACACAATAAATTACACACTGCACACTACACACTACACAATAAATTACACACTACACTCTACACAATAAATTACACACTGCACACTGCACACTACACAATAAATTACACACTGCACACTACACAATAAATTACACACTACACAATAAATTACACACTACACAATAAATTACACACTACACACTGCACAATAAATTACACACTACACAATAAATTACACACTACACAATAAATTACACACTACACACTGCACAATAAATTACACACTACACAATAAATTACACACTACACACTGCACAATAAATTACACACTACACACTACACAATAAATTACACACTACACAATAAATTACACACTACACAATAAATTACACACTACACACTACACAATAAATTACACACTACACAATAAATTACACACTACACAATAAATTCCACACTACACACTACACAATAAATTACACACTACACAATAAATTACACACTACACACTACACAATAAATTACACACTGCACAATAAATTACACACTACACAATAAATTACACACTACACACTGCACACTGCACAATTAATTACACACTACACAATAAATTACACACTACACACTACACAATAAATTACACACTACACACTGCACACTGCACAATAAATTACACACTACACAATAAATTACACACTGCACAATAAATTACACACTACACAATAAATTACACACTGCACACTACACACTACACAATAAATTACACACTACACTCTACACAATAAATTACACACTGCACACTGCACACTACACAATAAATTACACACTGCACACTACACAATAAATTACACACTACACAATAAATTACACACTACACACTGCACAATAAATTACACACTACACAATAAATTACACACTACACAATAAATTACACACTACACACTACACAATAAATTACACACTACACAATAAATTACACACTACACACTAAATTACACACTCCACAATAAATTACACACTACACACTACACAATAAATTACACACTCCACAATAAATTACACACTACACAATAAATTACACACTACACACTGCACACTGCACAATTAATTACACACTACACAATAAATTACACACTACACAATAAATTACACACTACACACTGCACACTGCACAATAAATTACACACTACACAATAAATTACACACTACACACTGCACACTACACAATAAATTACACACTACACAATAAATTACACACTACACACTACACAATAAATTACACACTCCACAATAAATTACACACTACACAATAAATTACACACTACACACTACACAATAAATTACACACTACACACTGCACACTGCACAATAAATTACACACTACACAATAAATTACACACTGCACACTGCACAATTAATTACACACTACACAATAAATTACACACTACACACTACACAATAAATTACACACTACACACTGCACACTGCACAATAAATTACACACTGCACAATAAATTACACACTACACACTACACAATAAATTACACACTACACACTGCACAATAAATTACACACTACACAATAAATTACACACTACTCACTAAATTACACACTACACACTACACAATAAATTACACACTACACAATAAATTACACACTACACACTACACAATAAATTACACACTGCACACTACACACTACACAATAAATTACACACTACACTCTACACAATAAATTACACACTACACACTACACAATAAATTACACACTACACAATAAATTACACACTACACAATAAATTACACACTACTCACTAAATTACACACTACACACTACACAATAAATTACACACTACACACTACACAATAAATTACACACTGCACACTACACACTACACAATAAATTACACACTACACTCTACACAATAAATTACACACTGCACACTGCACACTACACAATAAATTACACACTGCACACTACACAATAAATTACACACTACACAATAAATTACACACTACACAATAAATTACACACTACACAATAAATTACACACTACACACTGCACAATAAATTACACACTACACAATAAATTACACACTACACAATAAATTACACACTACACAATAAATTACACACTACACACTGCACACTGCACTAACTCACACTCTACATTAACAGTTCACATACTCCATGTTACACTACACACAACATTACAGATATATTAAATCATTTGTTTGTACTAATAAAATGGAAATGTGTGTGTGTGTGTGTGTGTGTGTGTGTGTGTTTAGGGAGCTCATCCAGTCCTGGGCTGTTTGGTGATGATCCTCAGTCTCGCTCAGCCAATCGGTGCCATGTTTCGCTGTTCACCACAGGACGAGAGGTGAGAGAGAGAGAGAGAGACACACACACACACACACACACACACAGCTGAGTGACATGTCACTGTTTTTCCTCTGCAGGAGATTTATCTTTAACTGGGTTCATGCCATCAACGCATTAGCCATTAAAGGGTTAGCAGGTGAGAACACTCCTGTTTACTTTTTCTTTCTTTCTCTCTTTTTCAACCCCCCTGCCCTGAGTGATTGTATTTATATACATAACCACACATGACCTTCGATAAATACGTCTCTCTGGCCGGTGGTCAGTGGCGGCGATCTTCACCGGTCTGCTGCTGGCCGACAGCTCAGAGTCTCAGTGGCTGCCGAAGGTGATGGGGGGATTTGTGGCCTGGGAAGCGCTGCTCTTCCTCTGCCAGGATTTATACCACAAATACAGACAAAAAGGTGAGACCTGCTACTGAGTATTATTATTATTATTATTATTATTATTATTATTAGTGCTGCTCCCCTCACAAAACCCTGCATCCATTTATTTATTTATTTAATTAAAATTATTTCATTCAGGGTCACAGAGAAAAATGAGATGAATATAAAGAGAGAGAGAGAGAGAGAGAGAGAGAGAGAGAAGCAGAATAGAGAGAGAAAAAGAAAAAAACAAGGAAATAAATAGTTTTTCAACATGATAGAGTGAACAGTTAATATGAAGGAGGTAAAGTACATTTTCTACCAGCTTTTTTTTTCTTTCTTTCTTTCTTTCTTTCTTTCTTTCTTTCTTTCTTTCTTTCTTTCTTTCTATCTATCTATCTATCTATCTATCTATGTCTGTCTGTCTGTCTGTCTGTCTGTCTGTCTAACTATTTATCTGTCTATCCTTTTTTCAACCTTTCTTTCTTTCTTTCTTTCTTTCTTTCTTTCTTTCTTTCTTCCTTCCTTTCTTACTCAGGATATCTGTTAGTGCTTATAATCTTTCCTAAAAGCAGATCTTATGCAGATTGTGTAATAAAATGAACATTAGAGTATAGTATCTGAATTTATTAATAAACATCATTAAACTCTTTATATATGAACACATTATTCATTAACAAATATGAAAATAAAACAATAGAAATCAGTTGCTCATAAAGAGTGTTTTTTTCCTCAGATATGCCCGAAGGCGACGCTGGTGGGGTGAGTGTGTGAAATTCTTCTACTTCTGTATTTCTTCTATATTTTTTATATTAAATATTTCACTTCATCATTTTGTTGTTATGTTCTCCTGTATGTATCAGGTGGGAACAGGAGTGCTTCTGCTGATCTTGTTCTTCATGGGAAACCTGACGTTCCTGGTGGCTCTGCTGGTCGGAATTGGAAATGCATAATTATGGAAATGATGACATCTATTTTTTTTCTTTTTTCTTTTAAAAAGAAACTCAGGGTTTCACCAGGTTCATAAATACATTTAAACATTATTTCTGGGTTTATTTATGTTTGCATTTATTCAAATCCTCTATTAATTTATTCAGAAACTTATATTTTTTGTCACATTTTTCTTTTCCAAAGCAAATCTCCATCGTTCTTCACTCCTCTGGTGGTGCTTTTACCAAATATTTTATTCCTCTTATACCACAGCAACTTGCCAACATTTGCAATTTCTTAGTACATGTAACTTTTATACCTTTATAGTTATGAGAGAAACTCAAGAAACGAGTGAGTTCCTGTTCTCATGAACGCTACAGCAGGTATAATAGTGTATATAGTGTGTGTGTGTGTGTGTGTGTGTGTGAGACTCAATACTGCCTGAACACAATATGTCACTGTCACAATATGAAGTTAATGAAGCTATAAACTGATATTTTATTTTTTGCACAGACTGTTCAATGTTTATAAACGAAACAAAACAAAACAAAGCACAACTCTGAAATGAACAAACCGAGTAAACAAATAACATTTCTGTTTATCTGTTTTTATCTTTCCTAACGGTGTACAAACGTTTGCCCCTACTCTATACTGAATAGAGCTTTGTGTATTTCTGAGCTGTTTACTGTATTTCTGTATGATCATTATCGACTACAGCAACTGTTTTCCATTCATCCTGTCAACCTGATTATTATTATTATTATTATTATTATTATTATTATTATTATTATTATTATTATTGAATATATTAAAATCTCTTTTCCAAATATGACCATTTTTTTCTTACTACACTCTTGGTTGTATTATAATAGTAGTACAAAGAGAGAGAGAGAGAGAGAGAGAGACAGAGAGAGAGAGAGAGATGATATAGAAATGATTAAATTTATTGTGACCTGATATGACCCCTGGATAAGAGACCATGTTTTTGGAATGATTTATAATCCCACTCTCTGGTATTTATAATGATTTATGATCCCACTCTCAGTGTTTATAATGATTTATGATCCCACTCTCAGTGTTTATAATGATTTATAATCCCACTCTCAGTGTTTATAATGATTTATGATCCCACTCTCAGTGTTTATAATGATTTATAATCCCACTCTCAGTGTTTATAATGATTTATGATCCCACTCTCTGGTGTTTATAATGATTTATGATCCCACTCTCAGTGTTTATAATGATTTATAATCCCACTCTCAGTGTTTATAATGATTTATGATCCCACTCTCAGTGTTTATAATGATTTATAATCCCACTCTCAGTGTTTATAATGATTTATGATCCCACTCTCAGTGTTTATAATGATTTATAATCCCACTCTCAGTGTTTATAATGATTTATAATCCCACTCTCTGGTATTTATAATGATTTATGATCCCACTCTCAGTGTTTATAATGATTTATAATCCCACTCTCTGGTATTTATAATGATTTATGATCCCACTCTCAGTGTTTATAATGATTTATAATCCCACTCTCTGGTATTTATAATGATTTATGATCCCACTCTCAGTGTTTATAATGATTTATAATCCCACTCTCTGGTATTTATAATGATTTATAATCCCACTCTCAGTGTTTATAATGATTTATAATCCCACTCTCTGTGTTTATAATGATTTATAATCCCACTCTCAGTGTTTATAATGATTTATGATCCCACTCTCAGTGTTTATAATGATTTATAATCCCACTGTCAGTGTTTATAATGATTTATAATCCCACTGTCAGTGTTTATAATGATTTATAATCCCACTCTCTGTGTTTATAATGATTTATAATCCCACTGTCAGTGTTTATAATGATTTATGATCCCACTCTCAGTGTTTATAATGATTTATAATCCCACTCTCAGTGTTTATAATGATTTATAATCCCACTCTCAGTGTTTATAATGATTTATGATCCCACTCTCAGTGTTTATAATGATTTATAATCCCACTCTCTGTGTATATAATGATTTATAATCCCACTCTCAGTGTTTATAATGATTTATGATCCCACTCTCAGTGTTTATAATGATTTATAATCCCACTCTCTGTGTATATAATGATTTATAATCCCACTCTCAGTGTTTATAATGATTTATAATCCCACTCTCAGTGTTTATAATGATTTATAATCCCACTCTCAGTGTTTATAATGATTTATAATCCCACTCTCAGTGTTTATAATGATTTATGATCCCACTCTCAGTGTTTATAATGATTTATAATCCCACTCTCTGTGTTTATAATGATTTATAATCCCACTCTCAGTGTTTATAATGATTTATGATCCCACTCTCAGTGTTTATAATGATTTATAATCCCACTCTCAGTGTTTATAATGATTTATAATCCCACTCTCAGTGTTTATAATGATTTATGATCCCACTCTCAGTGTTTATAATGATTTAAAATCCCACTCTCAGTGTTTATAATGATTTATAATCCCACTCTCTGGTATTTATAATGATTTATGATCCCACTCTCAGTGTTTATAATGATTTATAATCCCACTCTCAGTGTTTATAATGATTTATAATCCCACTCTCTGTGTTTATAATGATTTATAATCCCACTCTCAGTGTTTATAATGATTTATAATCCCACTCTCTGTGTTTATAATGATTTATAATCCCACTCTCAGTGTTTATAATGATTTATAATCCCACTCTCTGGTATTTATAATGATTTATAATCCCACTCTGAGTGTTTATAATGATTTATAATCCCACTCTCAGTGTTTATAATGATTTATAATCCCACCCTCAGTGTTTATAATGATTTATAATCCCACTCTCAGTGTTTATAATGATTTATAATCCCACTCTCAGTGTTTATAATGATTTATAATCCCACTCTCTGGTATTTATAATGATTTATAATCCCACTCTCAGTGTTTATAATGATTTATAATCCCACTCTCAGTGTTTATAATGATTTATAATCCCACCCTCAGTGTTTATAATGATTTACAATCCCACTCTCAGTGTTTATAATGATTTATAATCCCACTCTCAGTGTTTATAATGATTTATAATCCCACTCTCAGTGTTTATAATGATTTATAATGCCACTCTCAGTGTTTATAATGATTTATAAACCTACTCTCAGTGTTTATAATGATTTACAATCCCACTCTCAGTGTTTATAATGATTTATAATCCCACCCTCAGTGTTTATAATGATTTACAATCCCACTCTCAGTGTTTATAATGATTTATAATCCCACTCTCAGTGTTTATAATGATTTATAATCCCACTCTCAGTGTTTATAATGATTTATAAACCCACTCTCTGTGTTTATAATGATTTATGATCCCACTTTCAGTGTTTATAATGATTTATAAACCCACTCTCTGTGTTTATAATGATTTATGATCCCACTCTCAGTGTTTATAATGATTTATAATCCCACTCTCTGGTATTTATAATGATTTATGATCCCACTTTCAGTGTTTATAATGATTTATAATCCCACTCTCTGGTATTTATAATGATTTATGATCCCACTCTCAGTGTTTATAATGATTTATAATCCCACTCTCAGTGTTTATAATGATTTATGATCCCACTCTCAGTGTTTATAATGATTTATAATCCCACTCTCAGTGTTTATAATGATTTATAATGCCACTCTCAGTGTTTATAATGATTTATAAACCCACTCTCTGTGTTTATAATGATTTATGATCCCACTCTCAGTGTTTATAATGATTTATAATCCCACTCTCTGGTATTTATAATGATTTATAATCCCACTCTCTGGTATTTATAATGATTTATGATTCCACTCTCAGTGTTTATAATGATTTATAATCCCACTCTCTGGTATTTATAATGATTTATGATCCCACTCTCAGTGTTTATAATGATTTATAATCCCACTCTCAGTGTTTATAATGATTTATAATCCCACTCTCAGTGTTTATAATGATTTATAATCCCACTCTCAGTGTTTATAATGATTTATGATCCCACTCTCAGTGTTTATAATGATTTATAATCCCACTCTCTGGTATTTATAATGATTTATGATCCCACTCTCAGTGTTTATAATGATTTATAATCCCACTCTCTGGTATTTATAATGATTTATGATCCCACTCTCAGTGTTTATAATGATTTATAATCCCACTCTCAGTGTTTATAATGATTTATAATCCCACTCTCTGGTATTTATAATGATTTATAATCCCACTCTCAGTGTTTATAATGATTTATAATCCCACTCTCTGGTAATTATAATGATTTATAATCCCACTCTCAGTGTTTATAATGATTTATAATCCCACTCTCTGGTATTTATAATGATTTATGATCCCACTCTCAGTGTTTATAATGATTTATAATCCCACTCTCTGGTATTTATAATGATTTATGATTCCACTCTCAGTGTTTATAATGATTTATAATCCCACTCTCTGGTATTTATAATGATTTATGATCCCACTCTCAGTGTTTATAATGATTTATAATCCCACTCTCAGTGTTTATAATGATTTATAATCCCACTCTCAGTGTTTATAATGATTTATAATCCCACTCTCAGTGTTTATAATGATTTATGATCCCACTCTCAGTGTTTATAATGATTTATAATCCCACTCTCTGGTATTTATAATGATTTATGATCCCACTCTCAGTGTTTATAATGATTTATAATCCCACTCTCTGGTATTTATAATGATTTATGATCCCACTCTCAGTGTTTATAATGATTTATAATCCCACTCTCAGTGTTTATAATGATTTATAATCCCACTCTCTGGTATTTATAATGATTTATAATCCCACTCTCAGTGTTTATAATGATTTATAATCCCACTCTCTGGTAATTATAATGATTTATAATCCCACTCTCAGTGTTTATAATGATTTATAATCCCACTCTCTGGTATTTATAATGATTTATGATCCCACTCTCAGTGTTTATAATGATTTATAATCCCACTCTCAGTGTTTATAATGATTTATGATCCCACTCTCAGTGTTTATAATGATTTATAATCCCACTCTCAGTGTTTATAAAGATTTATGATCCCACTCTCAGTGTTTATAATGATTTATAATCCCACTCTCAGTGTTTATAATGATTTATGATCCCACTCTCAGTGTTTATAATGATTTATAATCCCACTCTCAGTGTTTATAATGATTTACAATCCCACTCTCAGTGTTTATAATGATTTATAATCCCACTCTCAGTGTTTATAATGATTTATGATCCCACTCTCAGTGTTTATAATGATTTATAATCCCACTCTCAATGTTTATAATGATTTATGATCCCACTCTCAGTGTTTATAATGATTTATAATCCCACTCTCAGTGTTTATAATGATTTATAATGCCACTCTCAGTGTTTATAATGATTTATAATCCCACTCTCAGTGTTTATAATGATTTATAATGCCACTCTCAGTGTTTATAATGATTTATAATCCCACTCTCAGTGTTTATAATGATTTATAATGCCACTCTCAGTGTTTATAATGATTTATAATGCCACTCTCAGTGTTTATAATGATTTATAATCCCACTCTCAGTGTTTATAATGATTTATAATGCCACTCTCAGTGTTTATAACGATTTATAATGCCACTCTCAGTGTTTATAACGATTTATAATCCCACTCTCAGTGTTTATAATGATTTATAATGCCACTCTCAGTGTTTATAATGATTTATAATCCCACTCTCAGTGTTTATAATGATTTATGATCCCACTCTCAGTGTTTATAATGATTTATAATCCCACTCTCAGTGTTAATAATGATTTATAATCCCACTCTCAGTGTTTATAACGATTTATAATCCCACTCTCAGTGTTTATAATGATTTATGATCCCACTCTCAGTGTTTATAATGATTTATGATCCCACTCTCAGTGTTTATAATGATTTATGATCCCACTCTGTGTTTATAATGATTTATAATCCCACTCTCAGTGTTTATAATGATTTATAATCCAACTCTATGGTGTTTATAATGATTTATAATCCCACTCTCTCTCACCTCATTTAAGGCAGACAGAAATGCAGCTCTCTGCAGTAAGACCCACAGTGGTGGTGTGTATGTTTACATCAACACGTAATGGTGCAAGGACTCTGTTCTTGTTTCTAGTTACTGCTCATCTCTAGTGGAGTCTGTGACTGTTAGATGCAGGCCATTTTGTTACCCTTGTAAATTTACCACCGCTTTCATTTTCAAAGTGTAAATTCCCTTCAGCACTAAAGCTAAGGAGGCACTATATGAACTCTATGGGGCTATTAGCAATCTGCAGAATCCCGATGGTCTGTTTATTATTGCTGGAGATTTCAACCATGAGAATCTCAAATCAGTGCTCCCTAAATTCCATCAGCATGTGGACTTTGAGATGAGAGGGGTGAGCATGCTGGATCTTGTTTACACAAGACGCATATCAAGCGGAGCCCCGTTCCTACCTCGGCTACTCAGGGTTTTTTTTGGTTTTTTTTCTTTCTTTCTTTTGTGTGTGCATCTGATTATCTATCCTATGGATATGGATTTTCACAAGCTAAAAGTCGTTTATTCGAGACACCAACTTCTTGCTCTGAAAAAGTCCCCCGCCGGCGTGGTTCCCCGTTTACCTGACGAGGTGAGGAAGCGGTATCATGGCTGCAGAGCCGCAGCTAAGCTAAAAGCTAAGTGGCTAGCGAAGAAGTGGCGATATAAGCCTTTGGTACCCTCTGTAATCATGGGAAACATGAACTCGCTACCGAACAAGATCGACGAGCTGGCTGCGCTGGTGAAAAATGACAAAACCTACAGAGAGTGCAGTTTATTGTGCTTCTGTGAAACGTGGCTAACATCTAGCATTCCGGATGCTAACGTGGAGCTACCCGGCTTCAGCACAGTCAGAGCGGACAGAGACACTAAAGCCTGCGGGAAGCGGAAAGGAGGAGGACTCGCCATTTATGTGAACACGAGGTGGTGTAATCCTGGGCATGTGAGCATAAAAATCTCCAACTGCTGCAGGGACATCGAACTTCTGGCTGCAGGTTTACTTGCCCAGAGAGTTTGGACATGCCATTGTTCTCATTGTTTACATCCCCCCACGCGCTGACGCGGAAGTAGCGTGTGACGTCATCCACTCTGCTGTTGCTAGGATACAAACGCAACACCCCGAGGCAATGGTGTTAATCTCTGGGGACTTTAATCATGTTACTCTGGACACAACACTACCTGCTTTCTCCCAGTATGTGGACTGTAACACCAGGGAAAATAAGACCATAGATTTACTGTATGCTAACATAAAGGACGCATACTGAGCCACCCCGCTGCCTGCACTGGGGAAAGCAGACCACAACCTTATTCTGCTTTAGCCTCACTATAAACCAAGAGTGAGGAGACTACCAACAACCACACGCTCTTTCAGAAAGTGGTCTCCTGAGGCTGAGCAAATCCTGAGAGACTGCTTCGGGGACACAGACTGGGATGTACTGCAGGGGCCGCTCAGTTAAAACATTGAGGATGTTGTTGACTGCATTACTGACTACATCAACTTCTGAATGGACGTTGTTGTTCCAGTAAGAACTGTACGCTGCTATGCAAACAACAAGCCCTGGATCACAAGTGATATCAAGGGACTTCTGAACCAGAAGAAGAGGGCCTTTAAGGATGGTGATCAGCAGGAGCTTAAGCGTGTGCAGAAGGAACTAAAAGTCCAGCTCAGGGAGGCGAAGGAGCAGTACAGAAGAAAGCTGGAGCAGAGGTTGCAAAACAACAACATGAAGGAAGTGTGTAGTGGGATGAAGACAATAACTGGATGCAGCTCGAAGCAGGGTAACACCATTGAAGGAGGTGTGGGAATGGCGAACCAGCTAAACAACTTCTTCAACAGGTTTGACGACCCCAACTCATTCACACCTCAGTACGCTCCACCCCCCACCCCCACTTCTGCTCTCAATCTACCCACTGAGAACAACTATGGCACAGAGGAGGAGAATAATCATCTACCCATGATCACAGCAGCCCAGGTGTGCAGAGAGCTGAGGAGGCTCCATCCCAGTAAAGCTGCAGGCCCAGATGGAGTATCTCCACGACTACTGAAGGCCTGCGCAATGGAGCTGGGAGACCCTCTACAGCGCATCTTTAACCTGAGCCTGGAGCAGGAGAGGGTACCTCAGCAGTGGAAAACATCCTGCATCATCCCAGTTCCAAAGAAACCACGCCTTGGAGAGCTGAATGACTTCAGGCCAGTCACCCTGACGTCTCACATAATGAAGGCCATGGAGCGGGTGATGCTACACCACATTAGGCCACAGGTCCGCCACACCCTCGACCCTCTGCAGTTTGCATACCAGGAGAAGGTGGGAGTGGAGGATGCCATTACTTACATGTTACACAGATCCCTCTCTCACCTGGACAGCAGCAGCGGGGCTGTGAGAATAACATTTTTGGACTTCTCCAGTGCATTCAACACCATCCAGCCGTTGCTCCTCAGAGACAAACTAACAGAGATGGGAGTAAGCTCACACCTGATCGTGTGGATCACAGACTACCTGACAGGCAGACCTCAGTACGTGAGATTGGGGGAGTGCAGGTCTGACACTGTGGTCAGCAGTACTGGGGCACCACAAGGGACTGTTCTCTCTCTGTTCACCATCTACACCTCAGACTTTCAGTATAGCTCAGAGCTCTGCCATGTGCAAAAGTTTGCGGACGATACTGCTATCGTTGGCTGTATCAGGAAGGGAAAGGAGAAAGAGTACAGACAACTGATACAGGACTTCGTTGCATGGTGTGACGTTAACCATCTGCACCTCAATGCTACAAAGACCAGGGAGATGGTGGTGGACTTCAGGAGGCCCAGGCCTCAACCTGAGCCTGTTACTATCAACGGGGACTGTGTGGAGTTTGTCAAGACCTACAAGTACCTTGGAGTACAGCTGGATGAAAGAATGGACTGGACAGCCAACACAGACGCTCTGTGTAGGAAAGGACAGAGCCGGCTGTACTTCCTAAGAAGGCTAGCTTCCTTTAACATCTGCAAAAAGCTGCACAATCAGACTGTTGTGGCGAGTGCCCTCTTCTATGCGGCAGTGTGCTGGGGAGGCAGCATAAAGAAGAAGGACGCCTCACGTCTGGACAAGCTGGTGAGGAAGGCAGGCTCGATTGTAGGCACATAACTGGAAAGCCTGACATCAGTGGCAGAGAGGAGGGCGCTGAGCAGGCTCCTGTCCATCATGGACAATCCACTGCATCCACTGTACAACATCATCTCCAGACAGAGAAACAGCTTCAGTGACAGGTTGCTGTCACTACCCTGCTCCACTGACAGACTGAGGAGGTCGTTCCTCCCCCATGCCATGCGACTCTTTAATTCCACACAGGGTGGGAGGAGTCAGAGCTGACACTACTCTTCTCTCTGTACTGGACTGTACAATAAAACACACACCACACACTACACACAATACACTCCAGTTTATACAGAACTCTCAATACACTGAGATTTGCACGGAACTCATAAACACGCAGTTTTTGCACATCGAATAGGTCTGTAACCTTAAACACTTGTCTTGCACATTATTTGTTTTTCATCCAATTCTCCATATTTATTCCTAAATCTCTGTATTTAGTATTTTTCTGATATATTTTCTTATATTGTTATATTCTGCTATATTTTGTAATATTTTATATTTTGTTATTTGATATATTTTTTTGTTATATTTTTGTACCCTAATTTGGGTATTTTGGTATTTTTGTTATATTCCTTCCTATTTTATCTATTACCTGTGTTTGTGGATACTGCTGGAAACTGTGAATTTCCCTTTGGGATGAATAAAGTATCTATCTATCTATCTATCTATCTATCTATCTATCTATCTATCTATCTATCTATCTATCTATCTATCTATCTATCTATCTATCTATCTATCTATCTATCTATCTATCTATCTATCTACTCAGACAACATCTCTGGTATGCAAATTCCAGCATACAGATGCTCTAAACTGGTTCTGAAACAGGTGAAAACCTGGCCAGCAGGGGCCACCTCTGCTCTTCAGGACTGTTTTGAGTGCACTGACTGGCATTTGTTCAAGTCGAGTTAGTGAAGGCGGAACAAGAGATGGGTGATCCCCTTTCTCTTGTCCTTTCTCCCGGATTGGATTTCCCTGCTTCAGTTCCAGGAGCTCGATTTTCAATGTCTGTACATGGTCCCACGGCTTCGCGAATCCCTTTCTGTCATCCTTTCAGCTGACTCTCTTACATTTGCTTTGGCTCCAGTAGCTCGCTGTGCGATTTCTCCCAACCTAGATGAGGATATAATGCTGTCTGCATCATACTCTGAGCAGCTCGAAGTGGGCAACAAAGAGCAAGCAGCAGTCAAGTTGCCAACACTTTTTGTGTTTGAAAAGGTCCTGGAGGTCATCACTGTTGCGAAGCTTAGCTTAGATTGGCCTGATGAAAGTATAGCGCAATCTATTCTGAGCATGACAATCTCAATCATCTTCCACCTCCATGCAAGCATCTTTAATTTTTCCCCAGACCTCCACACTGAGGTGTTGGGGTTGTGGAATAATCGTTATTGGCCACTGCTTACTTTTCAATCAATTGTGTTCCTTGATGAACATGGGTATGTGGCGATGCCTAGGATTGAAAAGATGTATGTGAGCTATCTCTCTACTTCATCACCTGCATGGAGACAGTGTGGTTTTGCACACAATGGAAGTTTTGGCATACCAAGCTGACCTGCTAAAGGAGCTCCTCTGCAGTGAGGTATGAACTCTGCCAAGCTTTGTGCCACAAAGCAGATGGCCCATCAGCCATTTCATGACTGCGTTTTGTTGCCACAGAGAGGAAATCTTTTAGAGAGAAAAGAAAGGGACAAAACCTTCTTGTGGACTGCGTCTCCTCTCCTGAGAACTCTCAGTGGTCCTGGAGGGGTTTCACCAAGCCCACTTTGAGCCAATGGAGTCAGCCTCTAAGGAGTTTCTGACTCTGGAAATGGCTCTGGATTAAGCTGGTCATTCGGCCTTTATGCAGGCCTTCTGCCATCTGAGTATGGGTCGGTAGAGCAGGAGAGACTGCGCCTGCTGTGCCCAGTTCGGATTCTCAGCACTTATGTACATTGCTCGAGTGCATGTTGCCTCCCTTAACATCTGCTTTGGCAGCCACAACAAAAGCACCTTGCACTGGGTAGTCCACAATATTTGTGCTGTACAACCTTATCAGGTTCTATAACCTGAACCTGGACCTCACTTCTGAGTCCTGGGTTTTACAGGGATAAAGGTGCTTTGCTTCCAGCTCGTTTGTGCCCTTTCAAAAACTCCAGGACAGACATCTCCCGGCGTGTGGCGGCGTTGATATTGACATTCATATAGCGTCAGCCATGACACAACATCAAGTTCCGTCGAAAGGGAACTACACCGGATTACGTATGTAACCCAGTTCCCTGAGAAGGGAATGAGATGCTGTGTCGCTAGCCACACCCCGGGTGCCACTAGCGCTTGCTTCAGACAAGTAGAACCTGGAGTAATATGCTGTAGATGCATGCTCTGCTTCATCACACGACCTACCCAAGCCCATACATCTGCGTGATTTCCCACAGAGCTTCAGACACAACATTGACAAATAGCTTTCTATTTCGTCAGCCACTCAGTGTCACATTCCTTTCTCAGGGAACCGGTTTACATACGTAACCTAGTGTAGTTTTCTGTTTACTTCATTTGTTTTCTTTTTCAGTTAAAAAAATCACAGATTGTTGGCTTTTTTTCCATGATGTTTTAGCAACTAAAAAAATGTTGGACAATCTTCAATGGCTTCTGATGACACCATTCTGTGAAAGTGATGAATCTTAAACTGATGCTTCACTGAAATTAACTTTGCTTCTTTAGAAATCTCTGCAAGATGTCGGCGCGGCAGTAGCATGCAGTGGCCACCCCGGAACCAAAGTGGTGCTTTCTTTTTGTTTTAGCGTGAAATTAAAGGTGCATGGATGCCAAAGACAGTGGTGTTCATGTATTTGACCACCAGATGATATTACGGTACAGAAATCATGCAGTTATTAACTTACATGATGATGTACTCTGCAAACTTTGTGACCTCGGCTTGCTGTGAAGACCAGGCCTTTAGTCCTGGGCATCGCCTGATGCCAGTGACCGGGAGAGAGGTGTCCGTGCTAGGCTAACAACAAACCCTAGCCAGCCGGCACTACCTTCCATCATCTTGTCCAACGTCTGCTCACTGGACAATAAACTGGACTACATCCGACTCCAGCGAAATGCACGGCATGAGTACAGAGACTGCTGCGTCTTTGTTTTTACGGAGACGTGGCTCAGCGACAGAGTTCCGGATGCCGCCATTCAGCTAGCCGGGCTAACCGTGTTTCATGCCAACAGGAATGCAGCGGTGGCGGTGTATGTGTTTACATCAACACGGAATGGTGTAAGGACTCTGTGCTTGTGTCTAATTATTGCTCATCGCTAGTGGAGTTTGTGACTGTCAGATGCAGACCTTTCATTATCACACCACTTTCATTATCGTAGTGTACATTCCACCCAGCACTAATGCTAAGGAGGCTCTGTGTGAGCTGTACGGAGCTATTAGCGAGCTGCAGAATGCTCACCCCGACGGACTGTTTGTCATCGCCCGAGATTTCAATCATGTAAATCTCAGAACAGTGCTCCCTAAATTCCATCAGCATGTGGACTTTGCTACGAGAGGGACGAACATGCTGGATGTTGTTTACACAAACATTCCCGGTGCGTATCGTGCGGAGCCCCGCCCCCACCTCGGCTACTCAGACCACATCTCTGTTATGTTGATTCCAGCATACAGACCACTCGTCAGACCGCTCTAAATCGGTTCTGAAACAGGTTAAAGCCTGGCCAGCAGGAGCCATCTCTGCTCTTCAGGACTGTTTCGAGTGCACTGACTGGGACATGTTTAGGGAGGCTGCAGCCAACGGCGACTCTATTGACTTGGAGGACTACACGGCATCAGTGACCGGCTACATCGGGAAATGCATCAATGACGTGACCTTCTCCAAGACCATCACAACACGCTCCAACCAGAAGCCGTGGATGACTGTGAAAGTGTGTGCTCTCCTGAAGTCAAGAGAATCTGCCTTCAGATCAGGGGACAGGGCGGCCTTAAAAATAGCAAGGGCCAAACTGTCCCGAGCGATCAGAGAGGCGAAGCGTGCACACGCCCAGAGAATCCACGGCCACTTCCAGAACAGCAGAGACTCCCGGTGCATGTGGCAGGGCATTCAGGCGATCACCAACTACAGGACAACTTCACCTTCCTGTGACAGTGATGCCTCCCTTCCAGATGCGCTGAACGACTTCTACGCTCGGTTTGAGGCACAGAACAACACAACAGCGAGGAAGACCATCCCTCCTCCTAATGACCCAGTGCTCTGTCTCACCACGGCTGACGTGAGGAGGACTCTAAGCAGAGTTAACCCACGGAAGTCTGCTGGACCAGACAACATTCCTGGCAGAGTTCTCAGGGAGTGTGCAGAACAGCTAGCAGATGTCTTCACTGACATCTTCAACATCTTGCTGAGCAGCTCCTTCATCCCAATGTGCCTCAAGACAACGACCATCGTCCCTGTGCCAAAGTTGTCTATGGTTTCCTGCCTCAATGACTACCGTCCCGTTGCACTCACACCAATCGTGATGAAATGCTTCGAGAGGCTCGTCATGAGGCACATCAAGTCACAGCTACCACCCTCACTGGACCCCTTGCAATTTGCGTATCGTCCTAACCGCTCCACGGACGACGCCATCACCACAACCCTCCATCTGGCCCTCACACACCTGGACTGTAAGGACTCCTACGTTCGAATGCTGTTCATAGATTTCAGTTCAGCATTCAACACAATCATCCCTCAGCAGCTGATTGAGAAGCTGAGTCTCCTGGGCCTGAACCCCTCTCTCTGCAACTGTATCCTGGATTTCCAGTCAGTCCGGATCGGGAGCAGTATCTCCAGCACCACCACACTGAGCACTGGAGCTCCTCAGTGCACCTAGCTGCACACTGTGCACTTTACGTGGAAGACAAACTTCTGTCCTAGCTCTGTGGTGGTGTTTTGTGTTGAACTCTTTGTTGTTGTATGTTTCTGTAGCACCAGGTCCTGGAGAAACGTGGTTTCATTTCACTATGTACTGCGTCAGATATATGTGGTTGAAATGACAATAAAGCTTCTTGAATCTTTGAATCCTTGAATTTTTGAATCCTTGAATCTCAAGTTTCATGACTCACTTTTTTACCCAACAATCATACAGCTGAGACTAATCATGACACATTAGAGCACTAAGCAGTGCCAGTACAGTGGTGGAGAAATGACCATCAGAACACACACATGAACCCAGGGAACAAAGTGGACATGATCAGTGCAGCACTCAGTGTGTGTGTGGGGGGGGGGGGGATTTGTGACCATACAGGACACTATAAAGATTTCCAGTACAAGTTAAAGTAGTGGTGAAATGAATATATAGTGAATAAATGTTTGGAAAATAAAAATTTAATGCTTACACGCTGTTGGAAAAAAGAGAAACAAGATTAAATAAAATAAGATTAGACAAAGTTACATTCCTAATAACCTGCAATAAACAATAAGAAAAAGACAAATTAAAGAATCTAAATTTTTCTCAACTAGTTTAGTGTGTAGGAGTTAGATGACTAAAAGAAAAATGACAGATGATCAGGACACTATAAAGCCTTCCTATACAAGTTAAAGTTTTTGTGTGATTTATGTAAGAAAATGTTTACAGTGTGAAAAACTGTTCTGACAATAACAATTAAAATTTAATACTTAAATACAATATGTTGAAAAAATAAAAATGATAAGATTAGAAGGTTAGATTCCTAATAACTTAAAATAAATAATATTTTTTCTTCATAAATAAATAAATCTAAACTTTTGTCTTGATTTTTACTGGCAGAAGAAAAGGACAATATAAAGCTTGAAATGATTAAAAATGTCTAACTATATTCAACTATTCTCACGTTAGATGGCATTTTTGCAGTATGAGAGTACATTTGTCAAAGTAGCTTTATTGTCACTTCAACCATATATAGCAGATGCAGTACACAGTGAAACAACGTTCCTCCTAGACCAGAGGTGCTACACAGAACACAGACAAAGAAGAGAGATGCAGACAAACATAGAGCTATAACATAGAGATAAAAAAATTAAACTATAATTTATAAATTAAAATTAAACTAAAAAAATTAAACGATACTTAAGGTGCAGTCTTTAAGAACTAGACATACAACAGAGGTGCACAGGAAGACAAGACAAGACAAGACAAGACAAGATAGGACAAGAAGAGACAGTGCAGACAAACAACATATAGGTCGACTTTATGCAATGAACAAGACAATGTGCAAAGAACAGTGTATACAGTGACTGCAGATATTAAAGCGACACATGTAAACAGGATTAATATATAAAGGATTAAATGTAAAGTGGCATGTGCATGCAAACAGGACAATTTAGTGTGTGTGTGTGTGTGTGTGTCTGACTATGTCCAGCACAGTTCAGTTCTTTTTTCGTGCGTGTGTGTTATCTATGTGTGTGTGTGTGTGTCCATGTCCAGCACAGTTCAGTTCTCCTGTGAGATCAGATCTTGGTTGTATGTGTGTGTGTGTGCGTGTGTGTGTGTGTGTGTGTCTGACTATGTCCAGCACAGTTCAGTTCTCCTCTGAGATCAGATCTTGGTTGTATGTGTGTGTGTGTGCATGTGTGTGTGTGTGATCAGTTCAGCTCAGTTCTCTGTTGAGATTCCTGATTGCCTGAGGGAAGAAACTGTTTAACAGTCTGGTTGTGCGGGTCCGAATGCTTCGGTACCTCTTACCGGATGGCAGAAGGGTGAAGAGTGTGTGTGAGGGGTGTGTGGGGTGTGTAAGAGTGTGTGTGAGGGGTGTGTAAGAGTGTGTGTGAGGGGTGTGTGGGGTGTGTAAGAGTGTGTGTGAGGGGTGTGTGGGGTGTGTAAGAGTGTGTGTGAGGGGTGTGTGGGGTGTGTAAGAGTGTGTGTGAGGGGTGTGTGGGGTGTGTAAGAGTGTGTGTGTGGGGTGTGTAAGAGTGTGTGTGAGGGGTGTGTGGGGTGTGTAAGAGTGTGTGTGAGGGGTGTGTGGGGTGTGTAAGAGTGTGTGTGAGGGGTGTGTGGGGTGTGTAAGAGTGTGTGTGAGGGGTGTGTGGGGTGTGTAAGAGTGTGTGTGTGGGGTGTGTAAGAGTGTGTGTGAGGGGTGTGTGGGGTGTGTGTGAGGGGTGTGTGGGGTGTGTAAGAGTGTGTGTGAGGGGTGTGTAAGAGTGTGTGTGAGGGGTGTGTGGGGTGTGTAAGAGTGTGTGTGAGGGGTGTGTAAGAGTGTGTGTGAGGGGTGTGTGGGGTGTGTAAGAGTGTGTGTGAGGGGTGTGTGGGATCATCCACAATGCTGTTGGCTTTGCGGATGCAGCGTGTGGAATAAATGTCTGTGATAGAGGGAAGAGAGACTCCGATGATCTTCTCAGCTGTCCTCACTATACGCTGAAGAGTTTTGTGGTCCAAGGCGGTGCAATTCCCAAACCAGGCAGTGATGCAGCTGCTCAGGACGCTCTCGATGGTCCCTCTGTAGAAGGTGGTCAGAATGGGAGGTGGAAGATGAGCCCTCCTCAGCCTTCGCAGGAAGTAGAGACACTGCTGGGCTTTCCTGGTGATGGAGCTGGTGTTGAGTGACCAGGTGAGGTCCTCCGCCAGGTGAACACCAAGGAATTTGGTGCTCTTGATGATCTCCACGATGGACCCATCGATGTTCAGTGGGGAATGGTCACTCTTTGTTCTCCTGAAGTCAACAACCATCTTTTTAGTCTTATTGACGTTCAGAGACAGGTTATTGACTTTACACCAGGCTGCTAGCCGCTGCACCTCCTCTCTATATGCTGTATTGGATTTTATTAAACTCTGCACATGGATCCTAATGACTCTGTCTCCGGTGGTATGTTACAAGGAGATTATGAGTTAAAGGAGTTGTGAAATTAATATATTGTGAAAAAATGTCATGAAAAAAAATTGTAATACTTACAATGGCTTTTATGACCTGTTGGAAAAAAGAGAAATGAGATTATACAAAGTTACATTCCTAATAACCTGCAATAAATGATAAGAAAAAGGTATAAATGAATGAATCTAAACTTTTCTCAAACTAGTTCAGTGTGTAGGAGTGACATGACCAAAATAAAAATTAAATAATCACAGTTGATCAGGACACTATAAAGTAAAATACTTAAATGCAAATCTGTTGAAAAAATGAGAAATGATAATATTAGAAAGTTCCTTTCCTAATAACTTAAAATAAATAATATGAAAAGACTTAAAATTATTAAAAATATATAATTATTGGTTGAAGAATTGTATATTTGCTATAGTAATCCTGCACAAGAACATTCTAGATAAATCTATATTCAACTATTCTCACGTTAGATGTGATTTTTGCAGTGTCCAAGTACACTTGGTACTAAACTAGGTACTAAACTACTCTTTAGCAATTTTCTAGCAGATACAAATTTACATCAATATTTATAAGTAAAAGAGGAAGATTAGACATGATCTAGAACAGTAATTAAAGAGAGTAATGAATGGATTACCAGGTGGTGTGGGTTCATCATCATCTTGGACTTGCAAAGACTTCCAGTTCGCTGTATATCCAAAGGAAATGAATTAATTTGGTAGTTCTGTGTGTTTGTGAATCCAAAATAAATAATAAATGCAAGATGATTTTTCTTCTAAATTTAATAATGAAATGAAATGAATTGTCAGTTTTTCCTGCCCCAAAAATATGATAAATGTTAACATACAGTTAGGAGAGACTGAAAGAGGGGGATGCAAGTGCAGGTGAATAGTCTTTATTATTATTATTATTATTATTATTATTATTATTATTATTAAAAACAACAAAACAACAATAAATAATAATAATAATAATAAAAATAATAGTAATAACCCAGGCAAACAGTCCAGAAAATCAGTCACACAGTTAATAAACAGAGAATTACAGCAGTGGAAAAACTACAGAAAAATGAGAAACAGGAACTATGGTCTAAACCAGGAAGAGATACAATAAATTGGAGGACTAAAATAAAAATTCAAAAAATCACAGTTGATCAGAACACTTCCTAAAGTGTTAACTTGTAAAGTCTTCCTATACAAGTTAAAGATTTTGTGTGATTTTATGTAGTGTACTTCTACATAAAGTGGTCCACATTGGTACCGAATCCCGGATTTGCTAGCGTTGCAAGGAAAAACTTGGCAATTACAAGGTCAGTGCCTCATAATGGAGGTATACAGCAATCTCCTTAAACCATAGAGAGAGTCCCTGTGGTCCCTGTGACATTGGTGACTGTTGTTCCAGAGAGGTAGGAGCTGGGACTGGAGGGGAATTTAGGGGAATTTTTGGAGACCACCTCTCATTGTTCAAACTCAAGTTTCCAAGTTGCATTGGGAATTTTCTGACATGTTCTGGCCTCTCACTGGTTTGCATTATCCTCATAGAGCCACACTGAGGCACCACCTATCATTTGCCTTACAATATAAAACAGCTGATTCAGAAAGAGCTCAGGGCTATGCTTGGTTATTTGGTTTGGTGCCCAAACTTGATGGGTCGGTCCAGTTGTCAGGTTTGAGAAATGTCAACGTGGTGTTAAAATTTGATGCATACCCATTGCCTTGCATCGATGAACCACTCAATCAGTTAGGTGCAGCTTGCTTTTACTTGATACTGGATTTAACAGTGGAACATTCCCTTGATTCCAATACCCCACAAAAAAACAGCCTTTCCAATCTCTTTGGGTTACACCAATTCATGCTCTCCATTTTGCTTTGTCCCTGGTGAAGTTCCAGTGGCTCAGAATCCTCCACCCACATGCTGTGTATGCTGCTGCCTATTTAAATTATATAATTATTTATAATAATGATTGGCAGTGGCATATGCAGCATCTGAGGACTGTTCTGAGATCAGTAAAGCAGGCAGAACTCACAGCAAACCCAACAAAGTGTGCATTTGGGCAGGTAGAAGTACAGTATCTGAGCTTTTACTTGAGCCACGGGCAGGTTCTGGGGGCTGTGGTGTCCCAGGCATTGGAGGTGGAGGACCACCCTGTGCTGTACATCAGGTGCAAGCTCTCATTGCAGGAGACCAAGTACAACACAATTTAAAAGGAGTGTCTAGCCATGAAATGGGTGTTCTGCAACCTCCAATCCTATCTACTCAGAAGGTTCTTCACTCTCTGGACCATAACTCATTCCAGTGGTCCAATCCAAGCCTCTTTGATGCATCATTGAGTAGTTCACACATAAAGATTGCCGAGCGCTGATCACCCACTGATTTTCCCACGATCACAGACCGATCTGTCGGCCAGCTCGTTAATTTGCAAATCGTGCTTAAATTGGGCTTAAAATCCTGTAGTGTGAATGAGGCTTAAAGGTATTCAATGGGGTTGTGTCCGAGTCAGAGCTCTACAGTACACACTGGCCATGTCAATAGCCTGAATTATTTGATCAGTAAACCTTTCAAATTCTTTAAATTGTGGACTAAAAATGCAAATCAAACCTACTATACAGAACCTGCTGTATACAAGCACACCTTGATAGGCCAAAAAATCAAACTGAACTGAAACCTATGTTGGGTGTGATTGATTATCTATGTCTTTACTACACTTATGGCTCTAGTGTACTCAAGCCTCTTAATGTACTATTAAAATGTGACAGAGCCTAGACATGGGACAGGAGCTAGGATGTGCCATTTGTAAAAGTGAAGGAAATGCCGGTGGTAGATTCAGTCTTTTTTGCTGTTGTGACTGCCAATGCAAGCAGTTAAGGAAAATTGCACTCCTCCAGGAGAATGATGGGAAGATACTCTCCATAGCCTTCTTGTCTTCTCCTCATGTCTCATGAAAAGAGATGTGTCCAAATAGAAAGAGAGCTTGGCATCTGTCTGGATCTCTGCAAAGCTGTCAGAGTACCTCAGTGGTCTAAGGAAATATTGCTAATACTAGAGCAAACTTAACTAAGAATAACACCACTGCAAAAACATGTACCCCATTAATATGTTGCAGCAATAACCATGAATATTTAATTGGCAAAAATTAAAATATTATGTCACATTATTGCTTAGATCACATTAGCAATTAGGATGTTCCCTTTGAGGGAACACAATGCTAGGTTATGGCTTAACTCTATAGGAACACCCCCTGTGGAATCTGTGTCTGAAACTCTGTGTAAAAACACTCCAAGTAACATCTTGTCTTAGGGAGGTCAAATGTGGTGAAGAAATGCACAACAGCAAGACCATAAAAGGCATTTATATCACATTCCTCAGCTTTTTTGTCTTGTGTGTTTTAATTTAAACAACTGGCATATTTTGGCTCAGTTGAGAGACATGGTGGCCAGGTATCAAGATGCCATGCTTGCTTTCATGAGGTCCCTAGGTCTCAGTCTGAACCAAGAGAAGTGTGTACTTTCTCCCTCTGAGACAACCACATTCCTTGGCGTAATTTAGGATTTTACCACAATGTGAGCACATCTATCTCCTGCTCAGGTGGACTTCTTCCTTTCTGGTGTAAAGGACATTCAACTAGGCCAATGCCTTTCTGTTGCTGAAGCGCAGAGAGTACTCAGCCTTATTCCTTTGGGTCTGCTGCCCATGAGCCTTTTTCAGCTCTGGCTCAGATCTAGGGGTTTTCACCCCCTCCCCGAGGGGGACCAGCTCCTAGACTATAGTCTCTCACCGGAGGTTGCAGATACTATATTGAATGCTAGATCTCCCTACATGAGATTACATGGCCTGAAGTGGAAGCTTTTCTGCTTGTTGTGATCAGCATCCACAGGACCAAGTTTACTGCCCTGTTGGTACAGTGATGGAGTTTTTGCACCTTTTTTAGAGCCTAACACCCTCTACATTAAAAGTGTATGTCTTAGCTTTTACTGAAAATCACATGCCTGTTCTCAGGGCCTCCTGATCTCTTGCTTTCTGTGTGGTGCCAGGTGGCTGGGGTTTTGCTAGTAATTTAACAATAAAAATCTGGTTTCCTTCTTAAAGAACCTTCTTCAGATCTCACTACAAATAGCATTTAACACTACAGCTTATACAACCCTTCGATATATATATACCCTACTCTAACAAAAAGTTAAGGATATTCGGCTTTCAGGTGAAATTTCAGGATGCACCTAAAATGCACTATAACCTTTACAGGTGAACTTAATTTGACCTTCTCTACACTTTTGAATGCACATGTCCAACTGTTCAGTGTTTCAGTACTTTTTGCAGAACTTGCTGTTCTCTAACAAGGTGCTTAACGGCAAAATTCACAACTGGTGTTTGATCCATGAATCCACCAATAAATTTTCTGTTTCTATTAGAATTGGTATTTAAACAGTCCTCTTCATCATGCTGTTCACATTTTGACATCATGAGACCAAGACCAGACCTAACAATTGATCAACAGAACCTCGCCATTGTGAGGCTTCAAACAGGATGTTCTCAGAGGGAAGTGGCCACTGAGCTTAGAGTGTCAGAGTGTCATCAGCAGGTTGGGACAGAGATACAGAGAGACTGGAAAAGGTCACAGAAAGGCATAGAAGTGGACGTCCTTTGGCCACATCCCACGTTGATGTGCTTCATTGTGAACAGTTCCCTGCAGAGACATATGATGAATGCCACTCAACTCCAGGCACATTTAAGGGAGGTGAAAGGCACCCAAGTTTCACGTCAGACCATTTGAAACCATTTACATCAGCGTGGTCTGTGTGCTAGATGACCTGCAAGGGTACCTGACCCTTGCATGGGCCACGGAGTATTTAGGCTGGACGACGGACTGGTGGGCCTCAGTGCTGTTCTCTGATGAAAGTCGATTCATGTTGAGCAGAAATGATGGCCGCCAATGATGTTGGAGACGTCAAGGAGAGCGCTATGCATCAGCCACTGTTGTGGTGGTGGTACAGTCTGGGCAGGTGTGTCCACTCAAATTCAAATTCAAAATCAAAATTTTATTAGTCACATACATAATGGTACACAGTATGATATGCAGTGAAATGCTTACACGACTGTTATGACCCTAGGAAAAGGAAAAGGAATAAGGACAGAACAAAAGACAGGATAAAAATATAAAAATAAAATACAAAAATACGAAATATAAAAAATAAGAATACAAATTATACTAAAATACGAAATATAAAAATATAAAAACAAGTTCACAGTAAGCAAAAAATATAATAGAAGTTATATTAAAATTGCAAAGTTATGTAAAATTATAAAATTATATAAAGTGTAAAGTGAATAGAGTGTAGTGCAATAGTGTCCAAGGTGCAGACAGCAGCAGTACAAAATTATTGCAAAATTATATAAAGTGAAGTGTGTAGTGTGCAGTAGTGACCAAGATGCAGACAGCAGCAGTACTGGGTGGTCATGAAGTGGAATGAGGTGATGAGAGCAGTGGTAATGTCCATCTTTAAAGTGCAGATGTGCAAAAGTCCTCTTTGTATGTAAACAGGAGCAGACTGTGCAACATGTATGTTATGTGTTGTATTGTGTGCACAGTCTTGAAATGTGCAAATGTGCAGCTGTACATTTTGTGTTTATTGTGTGCCACAGTCCTGCAATGTGCAAATGTCCGGTGTGGTTGGTTGGAGTTCCAACACGTGTGTAGGAGCATAGTAGGTCTAATCCTATGTGAGGTTCTGATTGAGAGACCAGGTAGCCTGCGGGAAGAAGCTTCTCCTCAGTCTCTCAGTGTTGGCCTTCAGGGAGCGGAAGTGCTTCCCAGACCTCAACAGAAAGAAAAGTCCATTGTTGGGATGGCTGAGGTCCTTCACGATCTTCCTGGCCTTGGTCCAGCACCGCTTGTTGTAGATCGAGTGCAGGTCAGGGAGCTCGGTACGGATGAACACAGCTGATCGCACCACCCTCTGAAGAGCTCGACTGTCCTGCATGGTGCTGTTCCCGAACCAGGTGGTGATGTTTCCCATCAGGATGCTCTCTATGGTGCAGGAATAAAAGTTCCTTAGCACCTTAGCAGACAGTCTAAAGTCTCTCAAGCGTCTGAGGTGGAAGAGACGCTGTCTGGCCTTCTTCACCACGGTGTGGATGTGACAGGACCATGACAGGTCCTGCATGATGTGAACACCAAGGTATCTGAAGCTGTCCACTCTCTCCACTGGGCTGCTGTTGATCACAGGGGTCTGGTAGTTCCTGTCCTGCTTTCTGCTGAAGTCCACTATTAGCTCCTTAGTTTTGCTGACGTTAAGGTGGAGGTTGTTCCACCAGCACCAGTCCTCCAGAGTCTTAATCTCCTCCAGGTAGGCCGTCTCGTTGTTGTCGGAGATCAATCCGACCACAACGGTGTCGTCAGCAAACTTGATAATGTTGGTGGAGTTGGTAGTGGCCATGCAGTCATATGTGTACAAAGATACAGCAGGGGGCTCAGAACACAACCCTGAGGGGCTCCAGTGCTGAGGGTGAGGGAGGCTGAGACATGTCTGCCCATCCTTACTGCCTGTGGTCTGCCAGTTGGGAAATTGGAGATCCACTGACACAGAGATGAGTCCCAGGTGCTCCAGCTTGGTGGTGAGTGTGGAGGGGATTATGGTGTTAAACGCTGAACTGAAGTCAACAAACAGCATTCTAACATAATTCCCCTTTCTAGTGTCCAGGTGAGTGAGTTCTCAATACAGAACTGCCCTACAGCTTGTGAATGGTACAGGGACAAGCCAATACTACCTGAATAACATCATTAGTCCAGTCATTGTGCCCCTGCATGAACAACACAGGCTTAATTTCATCTTCAAGGACGACAATGCTCCAGCTCATCGAGGTCGCATCATTAGGGAACAGCTGCTGGAGGCTGGGGTACCTCAAATGGAGTGGCCTGCACTTTCTCCAGACCTGAATCTCATAGAAAACCTATGGGATCAGCTGAGTCACTGTGTAGAGGCTCGTAACCCCGCACCCCAGAATCCCAATGACCTGAGGGCCACCCTTCAAGAAGAGTGGAATGCCATGCCTCAGCAGACAATAAGTCGACTTGTGAACAGCATGAGACGTCGTCGTCAAGCTGTAATTAATGGTCAAGGGCACATGACAAATTATTGACACATTGACATTTTTTGTTGTGGTATACCCACCACTGTTGTTGGCTTTTGTTTCGAAAAATTGTTTGTGTATATATATATATATATATATATATATATATATATATATATATATATATATATATATATATATATATATATATATATATATATATACACACACACAGTACACTGCATGAAAAGGCAGATTTTCGTCCCCGTGAATGCCCGATAACCTCTCTAATCACTGGCAGTTATCGACAATTCACAGCCTGGGAAGTTCCTGTTTGCGAGTGACAGAAACAGTCGTTTTCGTACCAGGGGGTGTATAGGGAGGGAGGTGTGTGTGGAGGTACAAGGTGCGAAATGCAAATTAGCATATGAATGAAACCACCTTGAATGTTCTACAGTACCTACTGGATGAAAGCACAATTTTTAAAACAGAAAGATCACCTGTGATTGGCTGAGACATGTGTTGCTATTGGTCAGTCTGGGCAATTATAATACTGTTTTGACTAAACCCCTCCCTTTTCCCTTTTGTTATATATTTATTATATAAATAATAATATATTTATTTATATTTATTCATTATATTAATCTATAAAAATTGTTAAAGATATATTATAACAATATAGGTGTCAAAGGCTAATAGTAAATATTAGGAAAACAGACATTTGGGAGAGACATGCTGATTAAATGTAAGAGTTTTATTAAATAGACATATGAAATATAAATACACAAAAAGTAGCCAGAGATTATCGTCATGGCATCAGGTTTGGCATCAAATGTCTATTTGCTGCCTCGGGGTCGTAGGTATACAGTGGTGTTCTGTTAGACGGAAGCCCAGTTCACAGACGCCGGTGATGCAGTGCTGCACACTTTGGACTGGCTTCTAGTCTCGTCTGCAGCTTATCACACAGATTGCTGAACTCCTGGCTGTGGAACGATGGAGGTCTCACAATCCACCCCGAGACTCCATCAACGGCACCGTCTTCTTCATCTAACATCATGTCAGTGGTCATTCCCCTCCAGAAGTCCACTTCGTCCGCAGCCAGTACACTTTGCCTCACCTCCAAGAGCTGAAAACACAATTATTACATATAATAAGCTACATGTACAGTTTATACTGATGCAACAGAAATAAGTAAAAACAAATTTATTTCTAATCTCTCTTACCCTCCTCCTCCTCTGGCGACTCCAGGCTGAGGTCTTATTAGCTGTAGCCACATTGGCTAGCTCTGGCCGGCTGGACCGGAAATTTCTACACACGGTCTCGTAGTGTCTTACAGGCAACTAGAAAAAAATTAATGGGTTTTTTAAAAACTACAACCAACCAAACATAACTACACATAAATAACAAAAACAGGACTAAGAACAACAACATGGTGACAACAAAATATAATAACACTTTACACTTTATGTGGCTTGGACGAACTTTTGGTCCTAGCTCTGTGTTGTGTTTGAACTCCATGTTGTATGTTTCTGTAGCTCCAGGTGTTTCATTTCACTCTGTACTGCGTCAGATATATGTGGTTGAAATGACAATAAAGCTTCTTGAATCTAACAACTAAATAACAACAACAACAACACAGTGAAAATTACTTACCAACAAAGTCATTTTTATCCAGGCCTTCATCGCGCGTTTCCGGGCTTATGGACAGTGCTCCACTAAAATGAGGTGACCGTCTCATTATATGGCGAGTTTAATCTGTGGAGGGAAAAAGTATGGAGTTAAAACAACGTGTTTATTTACTTCTGAAACAACAGAGTGCATGTTAGCCCATATCTTTAATCCGTCCCCCTGCTCCGGGTCATAGCGCCTACAGTTTCCTCAGAGTTGTGTAGTGGGCGGACTGCCTCCTACAAAATACAAGGAAAAATGCTTTGTTACAAAACTTACACTGGTTCTGACAAATGAAAGCATGGGTTATGTCGTTAGAAGAATTTAGACTTACCGCGATTTTAGGATTGTGTGCAGCCACCTCTTCCTCTTCAGTTCCTTGGATAGCCATTGTAAAGCCCGGGGGTAAATATAAAGCCCGGGGGTAAATATAAAGCCCGGGGGTAAATATAAAGCCCGGGGCTAAATATAAAGCCCGGGGGTAAATATAAAGCCCGGGGGTAAATATAAAGCCCGGGGGTAAATATAAACAGTAAGCGAATTCCAGGAAAGAGTAACATCTCTGTTTGAATGTTTGGGTTCCGCGCTTAGTCTCGTTTCCTCGTCTGTGATTGGAGGAACATACCGCGTCACCATGACCTAGCACCTGATTGGCCGAGGCTCGTCACATGTGAAGTGACCAGGAAGCGCTCGGAGAGCATTAAACTGTACAGTGGAATTTGTACAAAAAAGATTTGGAATTGTAACCAATTAATGTGTATTTTCTGATGATCCTTAAACCACTGAGCATTTATTTTTTCACTGTGTACATGTTGGTTAATTTAAATACATTTAAGTTGATCTAAATTGCAATAATTATTTAAATTTTATTTTATTTTTTATTTTATTTCACTCTCCCTGTGTGTTTATTCATATACCTGTTTCTCGCATTGCAAAGTAAAGGTACACTGTTGTGTAAAAAACAAAAAAAAACTGTACAGTGGAGCCTCTGTCTCCATTCCACCAAACAATCTTGGATGAGGATGACAGAGATGTGATGTTGACCATGTAACATCAAATGTACCCTGAAAATTGTATAACTGAGTTTGACTGTTTTGCCAAGGCATGCAAAAGGGTAACCTACCATTGACCCTGTAGCAGAACCACAGCCGGCTATTATCAAGAGGTTTATTGTTGTACATATTGTGTCAAATGGTAATAATTTAAACTTGTCATTGCACAAGTCTCCTGGCCTCATCCCTATCCCCATCATTTTTATGAAAAACCCATAGAAATTTGGAGTTTGCGGGGAAAGACATCCGATACACAGCATCATTTCTCCCTGTTGAGCGCATTGCTGGAAGATGTGTGTTAAATACATCCACTGTGTATTTAAGCAAAACAACAGAAAAAGTTACTGTAGTCATGCCACTGTGTACAGAGGTTGAGGTCTAGGAGTGCTGTGAGGATCAGACTATTGTCTTAAAATGTTATACTATTTTTTTTTACTTTATGTAATCATTTGCTATATACTTTGTTAGTATACAATAAAAAGTATTTTCTGTTTTGTAATTTGGTCCTTAGAGCCTTAGAGATACAACATTTTGTTCCACTGTATGTTCCTACATGTAGCAGAATGACAATAACGCTCAGTTGACTTCACTTTCATTAAATGTGTTAGATAAATTGAATTAAACTGAATTGATAAAGCATTGAAGAAATGTGGATTTTCTTTATTTTGGTATGGTTGTTTTTAAAAAACATTATTTGTTATAAAAAATTTCTATCTATCTATCTATCTATCTATCTATCTATCTATCTATCTATCTATATGTGTGTGTGTATATATATATATATATATATATATATATATATATATATATATATATATATATATATATATATATATATAAAACACACACACTTATTTGTTTATTATTAGTAATGTTTTGTGTCTTTTAGTGGTACACAAGGTAATTAGTCTAACTAGACGCTATGTGATATGATTCCAGCAATAGGAAATTTTTGTCCATACTGAACACGATCAATCATAAAACACAGCCAATCATAAGTTTTTCTCTGTTTGTGTGCTTTCTCATACTGCAGCTGAAGAGATTGTAGTCCACACACACTTAAATACAAGAGCACACATGCATAGAGAGATACACCTCTCCACTTCTTATGGCTTTCCTTATAAAACTTGAGGGATTTATTACATATTTCTGCGATTAAACGTCTATAATCAGTTTCTCCTCATCCATGTTTGATGATTAATATTAATAATGTGCAGAACTTTCAGTGAGATCTCTGTATAGGAGCTGTCAGCCACGACATCACAGAAAGAAAAACAGTTTGTAAAACTGGTTAGTCTGGTCAGGACAAAAACTGATTAACATGGAAAAGATACATTTTACTCGTGTGTCACGGAATCACGTCACGTGTAGTTAGGACACGGTGTAAGACAAATCTCAACTTAAAATTCAAGCAACAATTTAAAAGTCTATAATTAAAATAAGACTGAGCTTTTTACACTAGATTTTCTTTACATTTGGGTAATAAGCCCACTCTCAATCAGTGAGTCCCCCCTCCCCACACTACCCTGGTTTGCATTTGTATAGCTCACTGTAGTCATTTACATATGAAAGCTAAACCCAGGCCAAGGTGATAGGAACATGGGGGGGTCAACTGCCAAGCCTATTTCACGTCAATTTTTGGCAGTTCCCGACAATTATCTGTGCTGCCTGCACATTCCCATGAACAGTCGTTAACCTGAAATTCTGTGGTAATTTACAGTGTCGTTAACTGATGAAAATCACACTTTTCATGCAGTGGTATCTCACAAAAGTGAGTACACCCCTGACTAATATATTTTGTAAATATTTTATTATATCTTTTCATGTGACAACACTGAAGAAATGACCCTCTGCTCCAATGTACAGTAGTGAGTGTCCAGCCTGTATAACAGTGTAAATTTGCTGTCCCCTCAAAATAACTCAACACACAGCCATTAATGTCTAAACCGTTGTGGTCATCTTGGAGGTGTGTTTGGGGTCGTTATCATGTTGGAATACTGCCCTGCGGCCCAGTCTCCAAAGGGAGGGGATCATGCTCTGCTTCAGTATGTCACAGTACATGTTGGCATTCATGGTTCCCTCAATGAACTGTAGCTCCCCAGTGCCGGCAGCACTCATGCAGGCCCAGACCATGACACTCCCACCACCATGCTTGACTGTAGGCAAGACACACTTGTCTTTGTACTCCTCACCTGGTTGCCCCCACACACGCTTGACACCATCTGAACCAAATAAGTTTATCTTGGTCTCATCGGACCACAGGACATGGTTCCAGTATTCCATGTCCTTAGTCTGCTTGTCTTCAGCACACTGTATGTGGGCTTTCTTATGCATCATCTTTAGTAGAGGCTTCCTTCTGGGACGACAGCCATGCAGACCAATTTGATGCAGTGTGTGGCGTATGGTCTGAGCACTGACCGGCTGACCCCCCACCCCTCTGACCGGCTGACCCCCCACCCCTCTGACTGGCTGACCCCCCACCCCTTCAACCTCTGCAGCAATGCTGGCAGCACTCATACGTCTATTTCCCAAAGACGACCTCTGGATATGACACTGAGCACATACACTCAACTTCTTTGGTGGACCATGGTGAGGCCTGTTCTGAGTGGAACCTGTCCTGTAAAACCGCTGTATGGTCTTTCCCACCGTGCTGCAGCTCAGTTTCAGGGTCTCGGCAATCTTCTTATAGCCTAGGCCATCTTTATGTAGAGCAACAAATCTTTTTTTCAGATCCTCAGAGAGTTCTTTGCCATGAGGTGCCATGTTGAACTTCCAGTGACCAGTATGAGAGAGTGTGAGAGCGATAACACCAAATTTAACACACCTGCTCCCCATTCACACCTGAGACCTTGTAACACTAACGAGTCACATGACACCGGGACGGGGAAATGGCTAATTGGGCCCAATTTGGACATTTCTACTTAGGGGTGGAGTCACTTTTGTTGCCAACAGTTTAGACATTAATGTCTGTGTGTTGAGTTATTTATATGGAAAAAAAAATGAGCCCACTGCAAAATAATGAGTTTCTTCTGTTTTTTTCTTCCAGGTTCATGTATTGGTCAGATGAAGTGTTTTGTTTCATTTTTTTGTGAACTGCTGACAATATTTCTCCTAAATTCAAAATATAACTGTTATTTAGAGTGTATATTTAAAGGAAATGACATCACATCAAAAATAACCCAAGATCATGCAGTATTTGCAGAGCTTTAATAACTCAAATAAAACAAAATGTAAATAAATTGTAAACAAATTGTGTTAATGCTTTGGCTAAACAACATTAAGAGATCAGTATTTGGTGGAATAACCCCGATCTGCATGTTTTTTGGCTCCATGATCTCCACCAGTTTCTCACATTACTGTTGGGGAAATTTATATCACTCTTTTTGCAAAAAAGCAAACAGCTCAGCTTTACTTGATAGTTTGTGACCATCCATCTTCCTCTTGATGACATTCCAGAGGTTTTCAATAGGGTTCACATCTGGAGATTGGGCAGTGGTCTCTTATTGTTTTCCAGAGCTGTATATATATATATATATATAGGTATATGTATGCCGGTTTGTTTATACCCTGTGCCATGTGTATTTGTTTGTCTCGTGTACTCAGGTGTTTGCCTCACCTGATCCTTATCCCGTTCCTGACTCTGCACACCTGTCCCTCTTCTTTCACTAATTACCTTCCTTATATTTACCTGCTGTCTTGTGCTTGTGTTTTGCTAAGTCTTTGTCATTTGTTACCTGATTTTGCCCCCTTGTTTCTGCTGTTTGTTTTCTGTTTTGCATTTGTTTGTTTGTTTGTTTGTTTTTTATTGTTTTTTAGTTGTTTAGTTTTCCCTAGTGTTTCCATGTGTTTGTAGTTTTTTTTTTTTTTTAAAGTCCCCAGTTTATCATTTATCCCTGCATTTGGGTCTCGATTCTGTACCTATGGAGGCATCTACTCCTGACATGTTGACATGCTTAAGAGAGTCAGAGAGAGTGAATAAACAGTTATTGTTATGAATATAAAAAATATTGTTATTGCTATTGCATCTGTCTGGAAATATTACCTGTCACATTTAGAGAATTTTCCTCATTTTCCTTTTCATTTCTTTTGTCTACTACTTTACACTTGTACCTTCCACTGTCTGACAGTCTGCACTCTTAGACTTAGACTCTGGGTGGACAACCAACAATCTGTGGCAATCTGCCTGTATTCTTTATTGTCGTATGTCACAATGCAGGTGGACGTGGACGCTTTCCCAGACCTCCTGGCTCCTGCGGTCCCAGTCTTCAATGGCAGGTACGTCAGAGGGTTCTCCTGACCATGGAATAGGGGTGGTTGATACCCCAGAATGCACTGGAATGGTGTAAGTTCTGTTTCTCCTCACAGTATTCCTCCTCACAGTGTTCCTCCTCACAGGGTTCCTCGCAGAGTCCCTCACAGTGTTCCTCCTCACAGAGTTCTTCACAGAGTCCCTCACAGTGTTCCTCCTCACAGAGTCCCTCACAGTGTTCCTCCTCGCAGAGTCCCTCACAGTGTTCCTTCTCACAGGGTTCCTCACAGAGTCCCTCACAGTGTTCCTCCTCACAGAGTTCTTCACAGAGTCCCTCACAGTGTTCCTCCTCACAGAGTCCCTCACAGTGTTCCTCCTCGCAGAGTCCCTCACAGTGTTCCTTCTCACAGGGTTCCTCACAGAGTCCCTCACAGTGTTCCTCCTCGCAGAGTCCCTCACAGTGTTCCTTCTCACAGGGTTCCTCGCAGAGTCCCTCACAGTGTTCCTCCTCGCAGAGTCCCTCACAGTGTTCCTCCTAGCAGAGTCCCTCACAGTGTTCCTCCTCACAGAGTTCCTCACAGAGTCCCTCACAGGGTTCCTCGCAGAGTCCCTCACAGTGTTCCTCCTCACAGGGTTCCTCACAGAGTCCCTAACAGTGTTCCTCCTCACAGGGTTCCTCGCAGAGTCCCTCACAGTGTTCCTCCTCAGAGGGATCCTCCTCACAGGGTTCCTTGCAGAGTCCCTCACAGTGTTCCTACTCACAGGGTTCCTCACAGAGTCCCTCACAGTGTTCCTACTCACAGGGTTCCTCCTCATAGGATTCCTTGCAGAGTCCCTCACAGTGTTCCTACTCATGGGGTTTCTCACAGAGACCCTCACAGGGTTCCTCCTCACAGTGTTCCTTGCAGAGTCCCTCACAGTGTTCCTCCTCACAGAGTTCCTCGCAGAGTCACTCCGAGTGTTCCTCCTAACAGTGTTCCTCGCAGAGTCCCTCACAGTGTTCCTCCTCACAGGGTTCCTCGTAGAGTCACTCAGAGTGTTCCTCCTCATAGAGTTCCTCGCAGAGTCACTCAGAGTGTTCCTCCTCATAGAGTTCCTCGCAGAGTCCCTCACAGTGTTCCTCCTAACAGTGTTCCTTGCAGAGTCACTCAGAGTGTTCCTCCTCATAGAGTTCCTTGCAGAGTCCCTCACAGTGTTCCTCCTAACAGTGTTCCTCGCAGAGTCACTCAGAGTGTTCCTCCTCATAGAGTTCCTCGCAGAGTCCCTCACAGTGTTCCTCCTCATAGAGTTCCTCGCAGAGTCACTCAGAGTGTTCCTCCTCACAGGGTTCCTCGCAGAGTCACTCAGAGTGTTCCTCCTCATAGAGTTCCTCGCAGAGTCACTCAGAGTGTTCCTCCTCATAGAGTTCCTCGCAGAGTCACTCAGAGTGTTCCTCCTCACAGGGTTCCTCGCAGAGTCACTCAGAGTGTTCCTCCTCATAGAGTTCCTCGCAGAGTCACTCAGAGTGTTCCTCCTCATAGAGTTCCTCGCAGAGTCACTCAGAGTGTTCCTCCTCATAGAGTTCCTCGCAGAGTCACTCAGAGTGTTCCTCCTCATAGAGTTCCTCGCAGAGTCTGACACATTCTGACAGCCCCATGTTTCCAACCCCGTATTAAAAAAAGAAAGAAAAAATTGGAATAATAAAGTCTCATAAAGCAATAAACAAATAACAAAAGATTTCTGAGAGCAAAACTTCTGCACTTAAATCTGAATTAATAAATATTTCAGGCTTAACGTGATCAGCGTAGGTCACAGAGAGGGAAATAAAATATGAGAAAGAGACTCTGCACACTTTTCATCTCAAATCTCATTGCTATGCTGAAAGCATGGCATCATCTTCACACAGAAGCTCTGTCTCATCTCGCATGGATGATTTTTATCTTTAATATGAGTTTCCATTCACACAGAATCAGCAGCGGGTCTGAGCAGCCTGTCTACATTTCATTATGAAGTGTAATAAAGCTTTCAAACACGCCATCGAAATGTAGAAACACAGCAGATCTGTCTGTCTGATCTGATCCAATCTGGAAAACAAATCTGTGTGCTGATGAAGTGGCTGGAACTTGAGCCAGTCTTTAAACTGAGACAGCTTTTATTTAACAACCGTGTTTACCAGCAGCGAGTCCGAATTTTAATGGAGAGAAAACTAAAAAGTCGACAACACTTCAAGTCTTTTTTCTGCTGGATAAATGATTAGAAGAATGTTCTGGAAACCTGACAGTTCTCGTATATACTGTGAAATGATGTAGTAACAGTGAGTTTCAAACAGATTTATTCTTAAAGTTACAAATAAAATGTGTTCATTAAAATCCAGTTAGCTGGGAGTGCTGGCTTTATGGAGTTTTGAGTCACGAACATGCTCGGAGAGATGTTTATCTCTTTATCTTTCATGCACATGAGAATATGAAGAAAATCAGCCAAGCTTGAGGAGCTCTGTGAGGAGGAACACTGTGGGGAACTCTGTGAGGAAGAACTCTGTGAGGAAGAGGAGGAACTCTGTGAGGAGGATCTCTGTGAGGAAGAACATAAAAATAATTTAATAATTTATTTTTATTTCTAGTTTATTTATTTATTCCCCCCTTCTCTGTTTATCTTCTTTTGTAAAGCTGCTTTGAGACAATGTCCATTGTATGAGATGCTATACAAATAAATTGAATTGAATTGAACTCTGTGAAAAGGAGCTCTGTGAGGAAGAACTGTGAGGAGGAACTCTGTAAGGAACTCTGTGAGGAGAAAGTTTGTGAGGAACTCTGTGAGGAGGAACACTGTGGGGACTCCGCTTAGTTATATTAAAGAAGAATCAGGGAAATAGTCAGGATTCTGGAGTTAAATAATAAACACATTCCAGAAAAATACACCTCCAGGTTAAACACAGGTGAAGTATAATATCAAAAAGGTAATTTAAAGGTGAGCTAAAGGTCAGAGGCAGAAATCAGGACATGGATTAGATATTTAGAAAAGGTCAGAGATCAGAACAGGCAAGGAGATTTGTAAGACATAAGGAATAGATGAGTGTTTTGAGATCTCAGAGAATGCTGCCCTCTGCTTGTATGGTGAAGGAATGACATTGACAAACTTAATTCAATTCAATTTATTTGTATAGCTCTTTTAACAATGGACATTGTCTCAAAGCAGCTTTACAGAAGTATAGAAACATAGAAAAAAAACTGTTAAGGTACTATTTATCTTTAACATTTATCCCTAATGAGCAAGCCTGAGTCAACGGTGGTGAGGAAAAACTCCCTGAGATGATCTGAGGAAGAAACCTTGAGAGGAACCAGGCTTAGAAGGGAACCTCATCCTCATTTGGGTGACACTGGATAGGAGATAATGTAAATGTTCATAGTGTCCTTTCTACAATAGCAACCAAGAGCTCCTGAGGAAATAATAGGTCATTATAGTTCATTACAGATTTATCACTAATTGCTTCCTGCTGAAGTCTTCAAGTGTTCACTGATGAAGACATGAGCACAAAGTTTACTGTTGCAACAGTAGTTCAAAGATGGTGTGATAGTCACCAAGTGGTTCTATCCATAGCAGTCCCCTGGGTCACAGGCTGACCACGCAGATCTATCCACAGCAGCAGTAACCACCACGAGACTACAACCAAGGGTAGAGCATCTGGATGGATCAAGTGGGCGGATCAGGCAGGTCTGGAGAGAAGAAGTGTCACACTTGAATATCAGAACTCTGGGAGCTTAGGGAATTTAGTGGGTTATTAGTTAAATTTGGCCATGAAACCATTAAACACACATATTCACTGAGAGAGTGATATCTGTTGTAAATCTTTCTGGATAATCTAAACACTGAAGTTTCACCAGAAGAAAGAATGAAGACTCCTGAGACCAGGGTACAGTCACACAGACAGAGACAGACTGGACACTTCAGAGTCTTTGTGTACAGATGAATCTGGAGACAATGGTGAGCCCAGGCTGTTTATGTCTCTGTCTGATCATCCAGAAAGATTTACATGTGTCCTCTTGTGTCCAGTAGATCAGATAGTGTTCTTTGTAAGTGCTGAGAATTCTGGATTCTGATTGGTTAAAATAGGAAAAAGAGGAAAAATTTTGGACATCCCATGACCTAATAGCTAGTGTTTCCCCCATTGGCTGAAATAACCTCAATGTGATGTTTCTTGTAGCCATCTACCAGTTTCTGGCATCGACTGGAAGAAAGTTTCCCCGACTCCTCAATGCAGAACTCTTTCAGCTGTGTGATGTCTGTTTCAAATCACCCCACAGTATCTCAACAAGATTTATATCTGGGCTTTGGCTTGGTCATTCCAGAATTCTCCATGTTTTACTTTTCAGCCAGTCCTTGGTGGATTTACTGGTATGTTTTGGGTCATTTTCATGTTGCAAGGTCCAGTTCTGCTTTAGATTCAATTTTTTTGACAGATGGTCTTACATGTTCCTCAAGCACCTTCTGATACAATGTAGAATTCATAATGGATTCTATGATGGTGAGCTGGCCAAGTCCTGCTGCCACAAAGCATCGCCAAACCATAACACTTCCACCTCCATGTTTCATAGTCAGTAATTCAAATTCAAATTTTATTTGTCACATACAAAATCATACACAGTACAACATGTATTGAAATGCTTATTACGACTGTCCTACATTCGAAGAAGGATATAAAGTAAAGGGTGTGGACAAGAAAGTATAGGGATATAGGTAATAAAATAGGAAGAATAAAAACTAACATAGTAGAAATTAAAGACATGATAAATTATGAAAAACACCGATAGTTATGTAAAGCCGATTATGTATCAGATATACATATACAAATATGTATATATATATAAAATAAAAGTGTGTATATAATATAAACATAATAAATAATAATAATAATAATATAATACAATATATTATATTTAAATAATATAATAAAAATAATATAATAGTATAATGATATACTATCTATAATACATAATGATAATGTGATATAATATAATATTTATAAAGATTTATAAAAATATATAAATAATATATGTGTATAAACATCTATAATATATAGTATATACATGTATGTAGATAAAAAAAGTCAAATACAAATATAAATGTAACAACAATAAATAATACTGTATGTAAAGTGTTGGTGCAGTATGCACACAAAGATGTCCAGTGAGTGTGGTTATTGTGTGTACAGAGTAGTGCAGAGTATACAAGTAGTGCAATTTGTGTGTGCAACAATCAGCTGAGGTAGAATGTCATGTCGTGTGGGGGTAAGTCCAGAAAGTCCAGATTCTAGGTCTTCTGGTTGAGGGCCCGAATGGCCAGCAGGAAGAAGCTCCTCCTCATTCTCTCTGTGTTCGCCTTAAGGAACGGAAACGTTTCCCTGACCTCAACAGAGAGAAGAGGCCATTGTTGGGATGGCTGAGGTCCTTCATAATCTTCCTGGCCTTGGTCCAGCACCACTTGCTGTATATGGTGTCCAGGTCAGGAAGCTCGGTGCGGATGGTACGCTCGGCTGATCGCACCACCCTCTGGAGAGCTTGCCTGTCCTGTTTGGTGCTGTTCCCAAACCAGGCTGTGATACTTCCCGTCAGGATGGCGCAGGTGTAGAATGTCTTTAGCACCTTTGAGGGCAGTTTAAAGTCCTTCAGGCGTCCAAGATGATAGACGCTGCCGGGCCTTCTTCACCAGGGTGTTAACGTGACAGGACCATGTCAGGTCCTGTGTGATGTAAACACCTAGGTACCGGAAACTGTCCACTCTCTCCACTGGGGTCCCGTTGATAGTCAGGGGCTGGTAATTCCTCTCCTGCTTTGGGCTAAAGTCCACTATCAGCTCCTTAGTCTTGCTGACGTTCAGGAGGAGATTGTTGACCTGGCACCATAATTCCAGGTTTCTAACCTCCTCTAGGTAGGCCGTCTCATCGTTGTTGAAGATCAGGCCCACCACCACAGTATCGTCTGCAAACTTAATGATGTTGGTGGAGCAGGAAGTGGCCACAGTGTACAGTGAGTACAGCAGGGGGCTCAGAACATAGCCCTGGGGGGCTCCAGTGATGAGGGTGAGACATGGTTGCCCAACCAAACTTTACCCTGGTCCTGAGGTCATCAAGATTGTTCTCCAGAGACTGGACATTGGCGAGCAGAATGCTAGGCAGAGGTTTCTCGTGATCTCGAGATAACAAAAGTAGTTTTCACGTGATCACGACATAATGAGAACCGCGGTGAAGTTTGATATTCGGACATTAGACGGACATTCGGAAGCGCTAGTTTAGGGACCGTTGACAAATTTCTGTACGACTGAAATGTGGTACTTGTTACTTAACTGACTACGTTCCCCAGTTATTCTAATTTCTTCTTAAATATACATATGGCATGCGGCATTGCAAACAGCATTTGTTTATTTATAAATAAAAATTGAATTAATTGATAGTATTAATTATGTATCATGTGAATTAATTTGCTTTAATTTATTTTTTAATAAAAAAAACTATTTCTTCAATAGCTTCTAGGTCATGTTACCCTGTGAGCCAAATCTAGTACCAAAATGATCTACTTGAACACCTCCACAGGGTACACCTCTTTGTATCCCAAAAAATCTCTTTTTTTATTTTTATTTTAATTTTTATTTAAAAAAACACAATTCCTTCAATAGCTTCTAGGTCATGAGAGATGTTCAGAGAAATGTCCGGAATTGAGTGTGTTCAAGTTATTTAATTGAATTAAGAAGCGTTTAAACCCCGGAGTCATCAGAACCATCACTGAGTCCATCACTGAACTCACATAAGTTCACAGTGTTACTGTTAGTCTGGTTGCAGCTCTTAAATAATGAATTAATCTATACACATGAGGGAATAATCTGCTTTAAGATAAAAAAAAATGAAGAACAGGAAGTGAAGCACTAATAGCAGGAAGTGAAGGGTTAATAGCAGGAAGTGAAGGGTTAATAGCAGGAAGTGGAGGGCTAATAGGAGGAAGTGACTGGTTAAAAGAAGGAAGTAAAGAGCTAATAGCAGGAATTTAAGTTTTAACAGCAAGAAGTGGAGGGCTAATAGCAGGAAGTGGAGAGTTAATAGCAGGAAGTGGAGGGCTAATAGCAAGAAGTGGAGAGTTAATAGCAGGAAGTCGAGGGTTAATAGCAGAAAGTGGAGGGCTTTTAGGAGGAGGAGAAGGTAAAGAGCAGGAAGTGAAGGGCTAATAGCAGAAAGTGAAGGGCTAATAGCAGGAAATGGAGGGCTAATAGCAGGAAGTAAAGGGTTAATAGCAGGAAGTGGAGGGTTAACATCATTGTGCCTTGCTACATATTTAATAAATTAATGATTATTAGATTAGATGTTGGATGTTATTATTGTGTTGTTTTGTTCGAGTAGTTTCTCGGGTAACCGCTCCTCTGTGACTTTAGTGATTAATGTTATTCCTCACGTCTCGCCCACACACACCGTCCAGAGGGACTCGTAACTGAAGGAAATACGAAGCAGCATGTCACACTCGGCTTGCAGCGATCTAATTAGCACATAATCACAGCTCCTGTGCCCAGTGCTCCCCTAAAGCACTGTGTGAAAACACACACACACACACAGAGAAAGGTTTAAAGAGATTTACGCATAAAACCTTGACTTTAAACCAAGAAAATCATCCTCCATCTTATGTGAAAACTCTACTTCAGTAAGCAATAAAAGAAAAGTTGATTATTTTCCTATAACAGCAGTGTTTTATTTTGTTATAACATAAATTTATTGACATGTCAGACTTTGTAAAATCAGTTCATCGTTACATTTAATGACAGATAATATAAGTGGAAGGATGATAAAAAAAAAGCTGTGATGTGCAGCTGCACAACTGTCAAAAAAACTAATCAACACCTTTTGACCAATCAGAGCACAGAACTCAAATCTTTGTCTAATCGGCTTGGTCTTTAGGTGACGATTCCCAGAAGGATCTTTGTGCAGCTTTAACTGATTAAGACAGACGTGAGGGGAAACATCTTTATAAATGAAACAGATGAGACTCATTACCACAGGAGCTTCATTTCAAATGAGGGATAAATCGAATCATGATGTTATATACAGAACATTTGCACATCAACACATAGCATACGCGGTAAGAAAGACCTAGTATCAATCTATACCTAGATCTATGACATAAGGACTAGGAGGGTTTCATAAAACTAAACCTGTGTATGAAACACCTGCATGTTATTCCACCATGTGACCAGCAGAGGGCATGCATGCCTGTGACTTTAAAATCCAGAGATAGAGGACGCTTAGGAAGGAAAATACTGTATATATAATCAGTCTATGGTCAAACATAGAAATAAACCACAGTGTCTTGTGGTGTTTTGGTCATTGCTGTGATGAAGCAGGGTTACACTGTTAGCAGATCTACACCATTCCTATGTGTTTTATTCCTCTTATACCTCTGAAACGTGCTGAGAATTATTGTATTTAATAAAGAACAACACATGATCTTTTTAAATATCAGTTCATCTAAAGTTTATTTAGTTCCTGTTATGTTATAGCAGCTGTAAGCAGTCGTTCCATCACTAACCCAACATGTTTGTCATGTTACTGAAAAACCTCAAAGATGATCCTGAAGACGTGGGAAAACTTCACAGTGCTGACACTGAAGACTCCACACATCATACACACATTTCTCCTTACAGAAAACTTCAACGAATCTGTTTAGAACAAGCGGGTTTAACATGAATATAAAGTGAAGTGCCGCTACACTACACTCAGGGCTGCTGTTATAGGAAATTCATCAACACACTCAGAATCCTGCACTCAGCAGCTCTGTGCACTCAAATGGATTAATATTTTAGTTGATATTCCTCAGGCATTAGGAAACTGCACACACTCATGGGAGTGAAGGAGAACAAAGTCCCTGTGCATGTAGTCTGAGGAAAATAATTACATTCTTGAAATTCCGCACTTTATTTCATTATTAAGTGCAGTCCCTTTTACCTGAGTCTCTTATTCAGCTTCAAATGATTACCATTCGTTTATAAGGGCAAAACACAAAGTCTCACAAATGTGCCCAGGCAGTCAGGTGGAAGAAAAGAGTCTTTGGTGGTTAAAGAAGGAAAGCAAGGAAAGGCTAAAAAAGAAGCAAAGAATTATAACAAAAAGAAGGACTAGATAAAGCAAGGCAAGGTCCTGGGCGACTCACTAAAATCACACCAAGACAACACAATGCTTAGCAACTAAGGATGAAAAACACAGCCCTTTATTAGGTACCTAATTCAGGGAAACATGAATCAGGTGTGTATGAAGCAGAAAGAAAGCGCAGCAGACAACAAAGGAAGAAATTAATTAAAAAAAGTGATGTAAGTGAGGATGACCTCTGGTGGCTGGAAAGTGAACTCCGCTGAATTAGTTCCAAATAATTTAGAATGCTACCCACAAAAAAAGATATCAAACTAATCAATGATCGTATTTTACTTATTATTATTACTTCTGTGAATGTCACGCTAATTATGTCTTTAGAACAGTACAGTTTAATCTGTCTGCTGAACAAACCTCAAGCTCTTTGTTTTAATTCTTGCTGGTGATCATTAATCCAGGGCTATAAAAAAGACAGGAGGAAAGAAAACACAGCCTTGTTTGAATTGCAAATATTTAAAGGCCATTAATCTGGAATGGAAAAATTTAATTACATGATGTACCATTAATGGAACAGAGAGATCTCCGGCCTGTTAGTGCTCAGTCGGGTGTGATGAGCCTGTTTAAAACATAATCTGCAGAATGGAAATACTAATGTCTGTCACAGCGCCGCAGCAGGGGCTTTATCCTGGATACTTAGGTGGCCATTTTCCTGAAAGCCAGCTGGAGATAGCTTTTTTTTTTTTTTTTTTTTAAAAAAGATCTCCTACATAAATGCTTAGGAGGTAGTGAACAGAGGGATGGGGAAACATTAGGAAAGTCAGTAACGAGCTTGAAAATTACAATTGATTAAAAAGCTGTTCTGTTCATATGAACCAAATCAGATGTCTGTTTTTTTTTTCCGCTTCAGTCCTGAACCTCAGTTGAAGAAATATCAATCATAGCAGGTTGAAATGAAGTATATTTGTGATTTTTCACCTCATCATCAACAACGATGTTACTTTATTTTATAGATGTGTCCAGAAATGTTATAGCAATAAAGGAGCTAAATAAAGAATATAATTCCTTTACTTCAAAGATATTGTAATCTGCACTGATGATGAGTTACTGGACAAGGAGTTATATATAATAGCATCATCTTTCTAACAGTAACTGTCTGCATTTATACTTAATTCTGGACCAAACCTAGAGGAAACTGATGAGTGTCTTTTTGTTAGTAGACAACGAGGTGATAATCAGATGCTACAAAAACAAGCCACAGCAACTGCAGGTTAAACTCCATTAGCATTAGCTAGCTTTGTTCATATAGTGAATCATTTCTGCCCACTGACTGTGTATCACTGATATTTACAAACTGCTTCCACGAGGCTTGGCAGCAAAGTCACAAAACAGTGTATTTAAATAATCTTACAACAAAAATGGACCACAGAGTAGTTATTTATTAGTTTATTTTCAAAAAATCTCAATCATTGTCTACAGCTAGCTGAGCTCAAGTTAAACAGGAATAATCTACAATCTAAACATATTCAATTCAATTCAATTTTATTTGTCTAACAGTTGTCTCAAAGCTGCTTTACAGGACATAAGCAATATAGTACAAAAGCTCAAGATTAATATTAGACAAATCCTTAATCCCTAATCCTTAATGGGCAAGACTGAGGCAACTGTGGCGAGGAAAAACTCCCTTAGATGGTAAGAGAAAGAAACCTTGAGAGGAACCAGACTCCAAAGAGAACCTGGGTGACACTGAGAACATATAAAGCTCAAAATTATGAAAATACTGTACAGTAAACACAATCCTACAAATCTACAGAGATACGGCAGAGTTTATCCCGACAAACTAATCAAAGAATAGCGTAGAATAGCTGAACACTACAGAGTAACGACAAGACAAAGGCATGATGGACTAACACATGAACAAAGGAACAAAACACAAAGACAGAACTCACTGCACTGGGACTGTAATGCTGACTGATGGAATTCATACAAGCTAGTTAATTTTAGCCATTTAGCTAATATTGTGCAGATCAACACTTCCATCAAGGCAACACTCTGTTCTGTGATTTTTGGCGACTGGCTTTTGTGTGAAAAAAACACATTGCTTTCAAATCTGGCCAAATGAAGGTACCTCAGTGGGGAGCTGCTGCCTGATGAGGACACTCCTTTTCTCCTGAGAGTGCTAATGTGCTACCTGGGACACTTCCTCCTGGCTGGAAGGCATCTAATCTTTAGTCAAATGATCTTTTCACACAACACTGACTTTTTCCTTTTTATCACAGTAACAAGGCATGTTTATGAAGCACATCCAAGCGGCAGTCCTCTCCTGTCCTTGGTTCTGAGGTTCTCCTGTACCCAGTATACAGAAATCAGAGCAAAAACATCACTCACCATCATATGAACCTATAAACTGTTATAGATTTTAATTCTAATATAGTAACAAGTTTAATTCTAGTTGTAAAGTGGCTTGAGGAGACTTGCTATTTTTTAAGCTCTTCCACACTCTGTGTTATATCTAATCCTGAAGATTCAGAAGATCTGTAGGTAGATCATCATTTTGGACCACACCACAGGTTTGTATGTTTTATTACGCCATTTGTAAACGTTTCACTGAATGATTTGTTAGGCTGTACACTCAGAAATGATTCAGAATACTAAATAAAGTAAGATATTTGAGGAAACTGACACACGCGAACATGGCTGCTAACCCTGACATCCAGAAGACAGCATTATACTGTATGCAAACATTTGATTCATTTATGACTTGATGCCTGCTTTCCACCAAGCAGCGTTGGGCAGCATTTTTACATTTCAAACACCTCCTATATATGTTTCAGGACCTCGCACAGGATTTGGATACAAATTCAGGGTTCTTAAAAGAGATCAACAGCCAACTCAAATGGTGAAGCGAACAGAAAACACTGGGAGTCTGACCACAGAATGAACAGAGGAATATCTGGGTTATTTAAGGGGATTAGTCTGATTGGGAATGCAGGTGTGTGTGTGATTAGTAATCCGGGGGATATGGACAGGATTTCATTAATGTAATCCAATTAATCCATTTTGCTGAATAAAACAAGTTCAGCATTTAAACGCCGGTCTTTAGGTAGGTTCTTTACAGAATTGTAAGTTCAGAAACCATGACACTGGATTCATGCTATTATTTGTTGAGAACTGGGGTAATAAGAATATATGGGCTGTACACACACACACACATACATCAGTCTGTTCATGGTCAGATTTCATGCTGTGGATTTATGTCTGTGGATGAGAAGGACATAAGCAGTTGGATGCAGAGCTACAGGACATAAATTCAGCCGCTGAGCTCACCCTGCTGTTATGTAGACCCCTGTTTACTTCGAGTCGACCTCCGCCTCTCCTTCTGCACTGACATTTAACATTAAAAGCAGCCTGGACCACAAACACTCCTGAACGTGCCCTCGGCTATCTTCACCTGCTGTTCTGAGCAGATCTTTGAGTGAATGGCATGTGTCGGGGAAGATAAACAGGACCAGTAAAATGTCTTGCCTCTGGGTACAGCATCCAAAATGTCTAGGATTCTGCTGGTAGACTCTTTATGTCAGAGTCAACAACCGGAGTAAAAAATGTTCCTGCAATTTAAACTGGTGATCTTTTTCTAGTTCCTGTATGGAGGGCTGTAACGTTTACCACAAGATTATTTATTGTTCAAATCACAGGAGTTCTGGAGCAGGTCATTTGATGAGAACCACCTTCACACCAATGCAAGGCCACAAACATCAAATAGCATTACGCTCAAATGAAGTTCCTTTCATAATCATAATCATTTCCTAACAGCAACAAACATCTTTGTAACCTCTCTAAATGGTTCATCAGTTTAACAACTATGATGGAGTTTTTAGCTTAGTAGCTTAATCCTATTGATCCTATTGATAACCCTTATCCAAATTCTTTCATTTTCAGTAAGCACTTTATCCTGATCAGGTTCATGGTGGATCTGAAGCCTTTCTTTCTCAAAACATCCTGCCAGAAGGGAATACACCCTGGAAGGACTAGTGCATATTCACTCTCATTTAGACCTTGAGGAAATTTAGCATAGCCAGTCTGAAAGGCAAGTTTTGGCAGGTGGGAAGAAACAAGAGAACCCATGCAGACACGGGGAGAAGATATGAAGCTCTACACAGTCAAAACTGTGTAGAGCAAAACTTAAAAATTGTAAAAAGCAAAACTTAAGAATTGTACACAAATACAACAGGTAAAATAGTAAACCTGTTCAAATAGACCTGATCAAAAGAGAGTTTAGGAAGTTAAAAAAAAGGTTTTATAGTAGATAATCTTCACCTAGATACTGTAGGCTTCATGAATCAAGATGGCTTTCCTGTGAGAGCATATCTTAAGTGTCTTCTGGGATAGGCTCAAGGTTCCACGTCACTCACTGTAGATAATAGAAAGATGGATGGATGGAAGAATGCTAAAGTTATAGCACTGAGGTGAATCACACCACACTTGCACTCTATGCACTATTTGATGACACCGCCATCAAACTCACTTCTAAACATGGTAACCTTGCACTAAGGGTAACACATTCAGAAGTTTATTAGGCTCTGTAGGAAGTTAATTGATGCAGCTGGTCTCGATGGCTTTCCACTAAAGATACTGAGGACCTGTTCTGAACAGCTGGATGTAGTAAATATTAACATATTCAACATCCAACAGATCTTTCCAAAATACTTCACTATTATTCCTGTGCCAAAAAAAGATCATTGCAGAGTCCATAGACTCCCCTAAGTTTGACTGTCACCTAAATAGGACTGTTGATGTTACACTTTACATTTATGGCATTTGGCAGATGCCATTATCTAGAGTAACATTAAGAAGTGCTTAATCAATAAATTTGTCCTGATACTGGTTCACTAGGTAATAGACTATGAGTTTAAAAAAATCACAAGAGCTGCTAATTTAAGTGCTCCATGAAGAGGCAAGTCTTTATTTGTCATCTGAGGACAGCCAGGGACTCAGCTGTTCAGATGTCTAATGGAAGTTCATTCTATTACTTAGTCGCCACAAGAGAAAAACCCTTGATGTACCCTGAGAGATGGTAGGAGCAGACAAATAATGCTGGAGGATCGGAGAGAGCGCTGTGTAGTGTGGGATGTTACGAGTGCTTTGAGGTAGGTGGGTGTAGTACACTTTATAGGCAAGCATCAGTTTTTTAAATCTGATGCAGCAAGGGAGCAAAGCAATGGAGTAGTGTGGGAGATCTTATGAAGGTGTTGTGAAAAGGAAACCAGTACAAGTCTGTGAGATTAGTAAAGTGACAGGAGAAGGACAGTTGAGTTTCCATGGTTACCTCATTGTTGCATGCAATGACAGAAGGTGATGTCTGTGAATTGTCCAGGGAGATGAGTACTGAGGGTCACTACTGGAGTGTTGCATGGAGCAGATGTGGATCTCATCCATGTCACCTGGTATGAGTGTCCCTGCCATGAATCCCAAGCCTCATGAGGATGGACAAGTGAGTCTTGTGGTTGACCTTGTCAGATGCTGTTAAAGATCAAGAAGCATGAGGACTGAAGAAGGTTTGGCTGATCTAATGACAGGGCAGTTTCTGTGGAATGTACTGCTTTGAAGCCGGACTTGTTAGGCTCTGAGATGTTCTGTGAGACACAGACACAGTTGATTGTAAGCAGTTTGTTTGAGGTTTTTTGATAGAAGTGATATAGTCACTGATGTCTGAGGGATCCAGAGTTGGTTTGCTTCATGATCTTGTCTTGAATGCAGTTATTGCTAGTATTAATGTAATACATGTATACTGTGATTTTTTTTTACTTGTGTATAAGGATTAGTATGTAAATGTATTGTGAAATGTAACACACTAGTTTAGTAGATAGCATGTTTGCCTCACACTGCCACAACTGGGTTTTTGGTTCATATCTCCATTCTTTGTGCATGAAGATTGCATGTTCTCCATGTGCTTCATGGGTTTCCTCCGGGTTCCTCCCCAAAACCAAGAGATATATTTGTTGCAGACTCTTGGCCATGGTGTGTGAGTGTGCGCCCTGGGATGGGATGTCCTCTGATGTCTCACGAGTTCTGCTGGTCAGGCGCCAGTTTCCTTGTGTATGATAAGTGCTACAGAAAATGGACGAATGACCATATATATATATACACTATATTGCCAAAAGTATTCGCTCACCCATCCAAATAATCAGAATCAGGTGTTCCAATCACTTCCATGGCCACAGGTGTATAAAATCAAGCACCTAGGCATGCAGACTGTTTTTACAAACATTTGTGAAAGAATGGGTCGCTCTCAGGAGCTCAGTGAATTCCAGCGTGGAACTGTGATAGGATGCCACCTGTGCAACAAATCCAGTCGTGAAATTTCCTCGCTCCTAAATATTCCACAGTCAACTGTCAGCTGTATTATAATATATATAAAACTATAATTGTTTTTCAGGAGCTGGGCTTGGCCCCTTAGTTCCACTGAAAGGAACTCTGAATGCTTCAGCATACCAAGACATTTTGGACAATTCCATGCTCCCAACTTTGTGGGAACAGTTTGGAGCTGGCCCCTTCCTCTTCCAACATGACTGTGCACCAGTGACCAAAGCAAGGTCCATAAAGACATGGATGACAGAGTCTGGTGTGGATGAACTTGACTGGCCTGCACAGAGTCCTGACCTCAACCCGATAGAACACCTTTGGGATGAATTAGAGCGGAGACTGAGAGCCAGGCCTTCTCGTCCAACATCAGTGTGTGACCTCACAAATGCGCTTCTGGAAGAATGGTCAAAAATTCCCATAAACACACTCCTAAACCTTGTGGACAGCCTTCCCAGAAGAGTTGAAGCTGTTATAGCTGCAAAGGGTGGACCGACGTCATATTGAACACTATGGATTAGGAATGGGATGTCACTTAAGTTCATATGTGAGTCAAGGCAGGTGAGAGAATACTTTTGGCAATATAGTGTATATATATATATATATATAGCTCTGAAAAAAGAGACCACTGCAAAATCTTCAGATGTGAACCCTATTGAAAACTTCTGGAATGTCATCAAGACAAAGATGGATGGTCAAAAACCAAAAAGAGTGGTATAAAGTTCCCCAACAGCAATGTGAAAAACTGGTGGAGATCATGGAGCCAAAACGCATGGAATTTGGGGTTATTCCACCAAATACTGATTTCTTAATGTTGTTTAGCCAAAGCATTAACACAATTTGTTTACAAATGATTTACATTTTGTTTTATTTGAGTTATTAAAGCTCTGCAAATACTGCATGATCTTGGGTTATTTTGATGCGTTGTCATTTCCTTTAAATATACACTCTAAATAACAGTTATATTTTGAATTTTGTCAGCAGTTCACAAAAAAATGAAACAAAACACTTCATCTCACCAATACATGAACCTGGAAGAAAAAAACAGGAGAAACTCATTATTTTTTACATTTTTTTCTGAGTGTATATATATATATATATATATATATATATATATACACTACCAGTCAACCTTCCAACACTACCAGGACACACCTTCTAATCCCATGGTCTTTCCTGATGTTTATTTCTCTCTACATTGTAAAACAATGCTGAAGGCGGCCGAAACCCACAATAATGTCCTTTGAACAGTTGATATTGAGATATGTCTGCTACTGATGCTCTGTAAAGCCTTCATAACGCCTCTAATCTGAGGTGCTGTTAATTGGTGATTTCTGAGGCTGGTAACTCTAAATGAACTTCTCCTCTGCAGCAGAGGTCAGTTCTGGTCTTGCTTTACTGGGATGGTCTTCATGTGAGCCAGTTTCATCATGGTGCTTGATGGGTTTTGCAAATGCACTTGACGATACTGTTCTTGCAAGAACTATTCCAGAACACCTGACCTTCGTGTCTTAAAATAACAACTGACTGTTTTTTGTTGTCATTACATATGGATTACTGAAGTCCATGTGTGTTATTTCATAGTTTTGAAATCTCCAGGATTGTTCTAGAATGTAGAAAATAAATCCCTAAACAAAAAACATTGAATTAAAAGGTATGTCCAAACTTTTGACTGGTAGTGTATATCTATATATATATATATATATATATATATATATATATATATATATAGATATACACTACCAGTAAATATATATATATATATATATATATATATATATATATATATATATATACTGTACAAATGGCAAATAACTGCATCTTGAACTACTAGACCTGAGGAGCTTATTTCTCAAAAGATGATAACTTTATTTTTAACATATATACACATATATTTATATATTTAGACAGTGAATGCAATGCTTTATAAACTGCTGTTGTAGGAAAAGCACATATTCGGCAACAACTAGCAGAGATGGACACTGAAAGAAGGAAAGAATCCGGGATAGAATTGCTGGGTCACCATGATCACAAAAAAATAAATAAAAAAAAAAATATATAGTGCAACTTTGATGAATAATGACATCTTATTCATCTGCTCACCATTTGTTTGAAAAATAATATATAATATTCCACATCACTTAAATACACACTCCAGGCTCTAAGGTCATGAACAGGAAGGAAAATTTGAACACTTAAAAAAACATTTTAATCAATACCCGAGTTGACGTTTTGTTCATTTGATATTTTACATCAGAGTAACAGACACAAGCATGACCAGATATGAGAACATTCAAATTACAATCACAAACTCCATCATCATCTCAACCGTCAGTGAATATCTACACATCAGAACAATCGAGAGTCTTCAGGCTCGCTCGACACGTTTTTGTGCTAAAAAAACATCCTTCTTAACGTCAGAAGGTTCCGGCAGGAGGGTTTGTGGATGGCTACTGCTGCCAGCAGTCAGTTAACCAGAACAACCTGTCAATCAAAGTGATGGACAGATTGGAGACCGCCTTCTCTGCCTTATTGACCCTGGACTTCTTCAGTTAACAGAGCTGCTGCAGCAGCAGTAGACACTGAGAAGAACACGTCCAGTCCACAGAAAGGAAAACTCTCCGTACATTGGGGTCAAATGAGAAAACGGAAACAAATAAAAGGACTGAAATGGACAGGTTGCATATTGTCTGGTAAAAGGAGCTGGCTTTGTGCTTGGGACGCGTTGTGTCGGGGCAAGAACACATTAACCCTCATCTTCGCTCTCCTCTTCCAGATCTTCCTCAAAAATGATGTCTGGTTGCCTGAAGCACTCTTCGAAAAAGTTGATCAGGGACTGACTGAGGTGCTGCTTCGTTGCCTCGCTGTGCAAGAAGTGACCTTCATCTGGATAGATCTGGATAACCACAGGGCAAGAAACACATTGTCAATGCTCATGTTACCACTCAAGTGTTTTCAGAATTCTAAGATTTTTATCCATTTTTAAAAATACATCAACAAAATAAACTGCATTTAATTCTTGATATGAATTTAAGTGATATCTTCTGAATAGATCTTGGCACGCTCTGCCCTGAGCTGACTGTGATAGCATTTGTTTATGACATTGTCTATGACCATGATGTGCTTTTTCTTTTGGCCTGGACATTCTCTCTGTTCTGTTTTGCACCATAAAACCATCACTAAATGCTTCCACCTTCTGATGTCTTTAGGAACTGAGGGCATGAACAGCATGAAGCCTTTATTATCGCCACACATACATTACAGCACAGTGGAATTCTTTTTTTCGCATATCCCAGCTGAGGTAGTTGGGGTCAGGGGCAGCTGGAGCAGAGCAGTTTAAGGGCCTTGCTCAATTGCCCAACAGTGGAGCTTGGTGGTGCTTGAACCCTGATCCTCCGATCAACAACCCAGAACTTTAACAACTGCCCCATGATCACAGAAATGTAACACTGACATCATACCAGATGAAGACTCCCGAAAAGTCTTGATTTAAGTCATCTTGAGACACACAGCATTGGACAGATTGCTGATCGCTCACCTGTGGGGGGATGAGATGCTGTGATCTTTTTAAGAGTGAGACTGGACTAAAACAAAAACACTGATAAACATTTTTCGTTGATATGATCACTTTTCTAGATCTGAAAAATGGCCAGAATTGTCTCAAAAGCAATTTCACTGAGCTAAAGGAGAGCATGGGGCAGCTATGATACAGCCCCTCTGGAACACAGAGGGTTAAGGGCCTTTCTCAATTGCCCAACAGTGGAGCTTGAACCCCAATCCTTCAGTCAACAACCCAGAGCCTTAACCACTTGAGCGACTGCCCCTACCTTTTCTTTATCAGAGTCAGATGTAATTTCTTTATCAGAGTCAATCACTAACTCTGTTTTTTTTTCTTTTTGTCTGTCTTTTCCCTGATATCCACTCAGCGTCATTAATAATTGAATGAACCCGACAATTCTGACATGAATGTAACAGGGTTGAGTTTTTTTTTATCATAGAATTAGCAAATGCACAAATGACTCTGGTTTACTAGCATCCATGCTAATGAGTTTGATTGCAGGATTCTAATCATTTACTGAAAATGTATTTTTTTCATATTTTGAGCTATCATTTGGGTAACAGGATTGCACTTTTAAGTGGCTGTTAAATCATTAGTCAATATCACGATATCACTTATTTTACTTTTTCAGACAATTCCTGGAATATTTGGTGTGGAGAGGAAACTAAAAAGAAATAAAATGTTAACTTTTCAAAATTATGATTCTAAGCATTAGATAAAAATGGAGTTTTACAGTAATGCACAAATAATCTGATGTTAAAGACAGATAGATAGAAAGATACAATGTTTTTGTCATTGCAGAGTACAGCTACATAGCAACGAAATGCTGTTTAGCATCTATCAGAAGTGCAAATAATAGAAATTGTGCAAATGAACAAGTGGAGATAAATATGTAAATATGTACATAAATAAATAAGGCTATGTCAGAGTGTGCATAGAGAAGTATGTGTGAGAAGTTGTATTTACTGCAGATAAAGTGTCAGGTATAATTATAAATTGTGCAAAAAATGTGTGCATTATGTACATTGTATGTACAGCAGTAACAGAAATAATATACAGTGTGTATACTGATAGTATATAGTATATATGAATATAGTATATATAAATATATCTAAGTAGATAGACAGATAGATAAACTAGGTGTAATCTAGTGGACAAGTGGACAATATGTACATTATAATTATATTACACAGAGAAAATATAATTATATTAGAGCAGAATGTCTTGGGTGGAGCAGAACTGCAAGGTGGTAAGGTGATAATGGAGGTCATCCAAGGTGGAGTGATCTAGCGGTGTAGTGTAGAGTTCATTAGATAAAAAACTGGCCCTAAACCTGCTGGTTCTGGTGCGGATGGACCTGTATCTCCTCCTGTAAGGAAGGAGGTTGAACAGTTTATGACTTGGGTGGAAGGAGTCCTTGATGATTTTGTGTGCTCTGCGCAGACATGAACTGTGGTGAAGAGACTCAATGGCAGGTAGTTGGGTGCAGATGATGCATTGGGTGGTTTTCACAACCCAGTGATTTCTTTTCACACACTGTGGAGCTGCCGTACCACACTGTGCAGTTGAGGATATGTGATTACCCAACCTTACAGACTGAGGATGATTTGTTAAAAAGTCCATAATCCAGCTGCAAGTGGATGTGCAGATATCCAGGTCACTGAGCTTAGTGATCAGTTTACTAGGGACGACTGTAATAAAAGCAGAGCTGAAGTCAATGAATAAACATCCGAATGTATGTATTGTTATTGTCCAGGTGGGTGAAAGCTAGATGAACAGCAGTGGAAATAGCATCTGCTGTTGACCTATTTGGGCTATAGGCAAACTGGTGTAGGTCCAGTGTAGGTGGGAGACATGCTATGAGGTGCCTTAGAACCAGCTTCTCAAAGCACTTCATAACAATGGGGGTGAGTGCAACAGGGTGGAAATTGTTCAGACAGTTCACAGAAGAATGCTTGGGCACTGGTATGATTGTTGTAGTCTTCAGACATGTGGGAACAGTGGCCTGGGCCAGTGACAGGTTGAAAATGTCAGTGAAGACTTGCGCCAGTTGGTCAGCTCAACTCCTGAGCACACGTCCGGGTATGCCATCAGGGCCAGCTGACTTACGTGGATCTACTCTGCTCAGTGCTGAGTGTACCTCTGTTGTGGAGAGTGATATTGGAGGATCAGCCATAGAGGAGTCATCATTCCTGATGTGTATGACGCCTTGGTCGAAGCGAGCAAAGAAGTGGTTGAGCTCGTCTAGAGACTGCATTGTAGGTTTGTGGTCAGTGATGGTCTGGATGCCTTTCCATACATGCATCCGGGGTTGGAGTTGCAGTGGAAGTGCTCCTCGATGTGCAGTTTATGTGCATGCTTGTCTTTCCTAATGCCCCTTTTCAGGTTGGCCCTGGCTCTGCTGTAGTCCTCTGCATTGCTGGATTTAAAAGCAGCATCTCTTGCTTTCAGCAAGAGGCGGATCTTAGAGTTCATCCATGGCTTCTGATTAGGAAAGTGTTTTACATGTTTGACAGTTGATATGGTCCAGTACAAATGATGTTTAGATGTTGGAGGGCAGTGGTGGCTCAAGTGGTTAAGGCTCTGGGTTCAAGCCCCAGCACCACCAAGTTGCCACTGTTGGGCCCTTGAGCAAGGCCCTTAACCCTCTCTGCTCCAGGGGTGCTGTATCATGGCTGACCCTGCGCTCTGACCCCAACCTCCAAGGATGGGATATGTGAAGAAAGAATTTCACTCTGCTGTAATGTATATGTGACAAATAAAGCCTATTTCTATTTCTTTGATGCCTGTATGTGTGTCTGAGGTGGCCTGTGAGGCAAACATGCTCCAGTCAGTGTCTTGTAGCTGTTGCTGTAGTGAGGAAATGCCCCTCTCCGGCCATCCCTTCACCTTCTTCACTGATAGTTTCACACGTTTGATGAGTGGTGTGTATTTGGGTAGCATAAACAAAGAGAGGTGATCAGACTGACCCAAGTGGGGGAGGGAAATGGCCCTGTATGCCTCAGTAATGTTGGTGTAAACATGGTCCAGTGTGTTGTCCACTCTAGTAGCGCAGGAAACATGCTGATGAAATTTGGGGCGTACAGATCTAAAGTTAGAGTGGGTGAAGTCCCCAGGAACAATAATAGTTCCACCGGCATGTGCAGCCTGTTGCTTGCTGATAGCTGCATGCAGTTCTTCCATAGCAGCCTTAGAATTAGCAACCGGAGGGATGTATGCTGCAGTCACAACAATGGCTGAGAATTCTCTTGGTAGATAAAAGGGTCTGCATTTAATCATCAAATACTCCAGATGAGCTGAGCAATGACTTTCAATTACAGTCGAGTCTGTGGACCATGATTTATTAACATAAATACACAGACCTCCACCCTTGCGTGTACCAGAGTTCATTGCCGGTCTGTCTGTGTGGAAAGCCACGTTTCCGTAAAAATCATCACATTACATTCCTTGATCCATTTTTGTGTTGTTATCCATAGTGCGCAGTTCGTCCATTTTATTCACCAGAGATCGTACAGATGCTTGGGAGCGATATTCGATGAGGGCTTAGCTTTAGCCTCGCTCTAATGCTGCACTTCCCACGTTTTTGTTTACGCTCCTGGCGCTGGCGCTGTGCTCTCTCTACCAGGTGAGCTGGAGCGGAGATCTGTGGTGTTTTAGCAATTTCCGGAGGGAGTTGAAATGTCAGTAAATTATCATTTATCCAGCTAAGACCAATGTCCAACAATGCTTATTGGCTGTATGAGATATATGCAAAGCTATTCTGAGTGAATAAACTTTAATTATAAAATAAAAATAATTGCAACTTTAATTATTTAATAATAATTATTATAATATCATTAAATAAAAAATAAAATAAAATCATTATAATATTTTAAGGTAAAATGGAGTGGCATGTGGCATGGAGTGGCATGGTTGAAATTCTGTTTCATTAAAGTCAATTGATTTATCAGAAACACACAGAGGGATAAATTGTATGCTATAAAATGATCCAGATTAATAAGGCACTGTCAGAAGGCTGGAGTACTCGGCTTGTCAGCTCTCAGTTGTTGTTCAACACCATGACCTACACGACACTCCTGTTTTTCTACACTCATGACCTACACCATGACCTACATGACACGGTCCTCCTCATTAGCATGCTATTAGCCGTGGAGAACCGTCTCAAACAGAAACGGTCATAACCTTCTTGTAGAAAATCTGAGCTTAATTAGTGATTCAACTTTCAACAAGCGAGGAAGACTGAGACCTTTTGGGCGACTCTGTCCTACTGATGTTACATTAAAAAAAACATTTCTGTAAATTTAAGATAAAAGATGTCTCAAACCCAGGTAAAGTGTCCTTCAGAGCAACGTCTCTGCATGTGGAAAAGGATAAATCATTTAAACGACATATAAATAACAACATGCAGAATTTATAGCACTGAGAAACCAAGACAAATAATTAAAACATCCTGAATATCACGTGTGTTAGCATGGATGTTAGTTAAGTACATTTTTTTGTTAATAGTCATGCATTTAAAATTAAAAACTCAACCCTGTTCATCTTATAGAAACTATATAAGAATGAGGATAAAGTACTGGATATAATCTTTTTAGCTCAGTGAAATTGCTTTTGAGGCAATTCTGGCCATTTTTCAGATCTAGAAAAGAGATAATGCCAAAGAAAAATGTTTATCAGTGTTTTTGTTTTGGTCCAGTCTCACTTTCTTGAAAAGATCACAGCATCTCATCCCCCCACAGGCGAGTGGTCAGCAATCTGTCCAATGCTGTGTGTCTTGATATGACTTAAATCAAGACTTTTTGAGAGACTTCACCTGGTGTGATGACAGCACTACAGGTCTGTGGTCAATCAGCTTCCTTGGATTCTCCTTCTTGGGCACCTGAACAAGGCAGGATGTCCTCCAAAGTGATGGAACTGTCCTGTTTCAGACTCTAGATCAGGGATGTCCATCGACAAAGGGCTGGTGTGGCATTCCAATCAAGCAGAAGCTACACCTGATTTCACCTGTTTAATCAACTGATCTTGGCTTTCAGTAGACCCGGGTGTGGCTTCTGCTCAGTTCGAATGAAAATCGGCACCACACCAGACCTTTATGGATAGGACTGGACATCTCTGATCTGGAGGTACTGCAGGATCTGTACTGTAGCATCAAGGCCTGATGATTTTCCTGCATGAAAATTTGGTCATTTCCTCCTCACCTGCTTAGGCGTGATGGGCAGATTTAGGGTAGAAGGTGAGGAGGTGAGATGCAGTCAAGGGTGTGTAGCTGATGGACCGTTATTAGAAGAAATAGTGAAGAAGAGATTCAGCAGGTCTGCTCTTGCCAAACGTCTGACTGGCTGCAGGTCAGATCAGAGCCTGAGATTTCCTTCATCCCTTTCCACACTTTTTCCCCTCTATTTTATTCTCAGTTTTCCTTCTGTAGTCCTCTTTACGCTCTCCGTCTTTAACCTTCAGCTCCTTTTATATTCTCCTCATGCTGTTACCATCACCTCCCCAAAAATCCCTTCTTCTTCTTCTTCTTCTTCTTCTTCTTCTTCTTCTTCTTCTTCTTCTTCTTCTTCTCCTCCTCCTTCCCTAGAGCCTTCAGTTCAGATCAATCAACAGCTTTTCTCCTAATATATTCAGATATTTATATTTATAAAAATGTGGATTGATGTTGGATTTGCATTTGCACCAATAAAATTAATTTTTATAACAGTGTGGAACTTTCTTGATTTAACAACAAAGATTTTCTAATAAACGCTGGAAAAGTCTTCAAGCGGCACAGTGAAATAAATAACTTAATTCAAACATCAAAAAACCTTTGATTAAGAATGCAAATGTGTGCATATTTAATTATACGGAGCCTCATTTGAATAAATAAGTCACATTTGTTGAAAAGGAAAAATCCCTTTATGAAGAAATACGTTAGAGAAGATTGAGTGTCAAATTAAAGGTTTTTGAAAATATTGGATATAAAACTCCACAGGATCCGATGATGTTTTCCTGTTAATGAATACGTATGCTGTGTTTTCTTATTTTCTTCACTGTTTTGCAGCTTTTCAGTTAACCAACAGGAACAAAATCCTCTCACCAGGGACATCCTGCACGTCGTTACTCGGAATTAATGAGGTCTTTTCTGTAGATACCTTCACAGACTCAGGTGGTGTATTACCTGTAGACTGTAGTTTCCCTTCTCACTGATTAACCTGGAGATAAATTTGGCCGTGTGCTGAAAATGGACTTTTTCTGCAAAGCAAAACAAGAAAACATTTCCATTTAGCTGATGCTTTTGTCCAAAGTATTAGCTTTATTAAGCACTGGTTGGGAGGGAAGCATTAAAATGGCAGATAAATGTTCAAATCTGGATGGAGTGAGAGATATCCTCACCATCTGCAGTCGGATGAATGATCAAAAACTTCTTATCAACAAACTGAGAGGCTCGATATGCAAGATTGGTCATCTGTGGAAGATTTGTGGACAACAATAATAAACAACACATACAGTGCACTCTGGTCTTATTGGCAATCTTTATAATAAAAATAAGCCTTAATTGTTTTTATACATTCATTAAAATCACAACCTAACAAAAAACAATCTGTCTCATTTTCACCTTTTTCTGCATAACATTTTCTTTAAAGAAATTTTTTTTTTATGTCTTTACATCATTCTAAAAATGTTTTGTCATTCCTCAGGAACTCGTTGTTGTCGCTGCTTTTAACCATGTCCCATTTTCCTGATGTACAAACATGTGGTCTGTATATGAATGAATTCATGAAGGGAGACAACAATATTGAAGGTCATTCTAAAATTCGTGCTGAAGATAACGTACCTCATATGCTCGTCTGTCTGTTTTTGAGACGCCCAGATACCGTTCTGAAAAGGCAGACGCTGAAAAACAGAAATGTATTTTTATTTTTTAAGGTTCGTATCTGTATATTGATCAATTAAACCATTAACTAATGTGATAATTATAATTAGTGCTGTTCCATCAACATTCGCCATCTTCGCCATTCTCACTTGTTTATCATCTAGCCCTAGGTCTGGGATGCGTGTTGATGCTCCTTCTCCACACAAAGAAACACTGGGTCTGTAGTTCCACCTACGTCACGTGTGACCTTCCGACGTGATTACATAGTACGTAGCGTCACAGATGCGTATCCCAGAGCTAGTGCTATATGAGATTTTGTGGTTAAGGAAGTATACAATTTTTTATTTTTCTAAAAAAAATGAGCGATGGTTTGGCTAGATATGAGCCTTCTTCCTGGGCTGGGATCATTTAGAGATCTTTGAAGCTGCATTTAAACTGCATTTTGGAAGTTCAGACTCATGGGCACCATTGAAGTCCACTATATGGAGAAAAAATCCTTAAAAAACAATTTCTTACAACTGAAGAAAGATATGAACATCTTGCATGACAAGGGGGTGAGGAAATTATTTGTAAAATTTTGTTCTGGAAGTGAACTTCTCCTTTAAGCAGCTGAGTAACCCGTTCCTGAATACGAGGAACTTCTACCTATCCATCTCCGACACCATGAGGAATCTGGTGCCTACATAAGGGGACTTGGGGCATGAGACGGGGATACCCCAGACAGGGAAAAATCACACACACTTACACATTATGGACAAATTAGGGGTGGCAGTCACCTAAAACACATGTCTGGACTGAGGAAGGAAACCGGAGAACCTGGAGAAAACCATGAAGCATATGGGGAGAACATGGAAACTCCATACACGCAGGGGGAGGGTGAGAATTGAAAGCCCTGAACTAGATATGTAAGGCAAACATGCTAACTATCATGCAAAAATGCCCCCAGTATGACTAACCTTTCCCATGTAAATATTGTTATAACTTTTACTCTAAATACAACTGTCTGGATGCAGTTACTGCTGCTGTACCATAAAGCTGGAAGTCTGTGATGGGTGAGAAGACAGCACCACACTTGAGCATGGAGGCCTCAGAGCTGAGCAGGATGCTGGTGATGTATCCACCATACACCTGTAACACACACAACACACAGAACATCAGAAGTGCTGACTCAGTGGTGAAGGCTCTGAGTTTCTGATCAGAAGGTCAGGGGATTTTGGCAAGCTGCCCCTGTTGAGCAAGGCTCTTAACCCATCTCTGCCCCAGGAGTGATGTGTCACAGCCGACCCTGTGTTCTGACTCCGGGTTCCTAACAAGCAAGTAAAGAAAAAAATTCCACTGTGTTGTAAAGTATTTGTGACAAATAAAGTCTTGCTCTCTCTCTCCATCATCACATGGCTCAGGTTTTTTTTTCACTCAGAGCTCCAGCACTTTGAAGCTGGGAAAAGTCTCTAGTATTCCACAGGCGTTTTCTAACTCCATCCTGGAAACCCAAGTAGTTCAAAGCTTTACCAGCTCGAACACATACAGTTCAGCTCTTAAAGCTCTACTTTATTAAACCTGAGGTCAGTCAAGGAAGCAGATGCACAATGTATCGAAAAACTGCTTTTCCACTAACATCTCCACTGACCAAATTTCTCAATTTTTGTCAATATTCTCTTGAATAAACCTAGATATCTCTTTATCTTTAATATTATTCTTCCTCATCTTTACACTCTGTTCAACATATCAGCTTCCAAAGCTTTAATGCTAATACAGCTAATGTCTAATTTGGGCTAATAACATCAATTATTTTAGAAGTTAAGCTTGAAAAGATATGCAGGCTTAAGTAAGTCTCCAGGAATTCTTGTTGTCCCTTTTTCCCATGTTTATATTTTAGTGACCTGTGCAGCATAAAGAAGCTAGACAGACAGCAGTGAGAATTCTGACCTGTCCAAAGGCTCCAATCCTGGTTGTGTCGATGTATGGCTCCTTTGCTATCATGCTGAGAAAAAAATCAGAGAAGAGGAAATGTATTGAACCTACACACACCGACCTTAAATTAATCAGAATGCAGAAAGAATCAGAGTAAACAGAGGAAGAACTTTCTAGAAATCACACAGACACAACACACCAATGTTCAGGTTTCTTTGAAAATGGGCATTGAATTACTTTCTATTTGATTGTACAGAATTTTGAGCTACTCAATGAAAAGAGTCTATTATTATTGTTATTATTATTATTATTATTATTATTATTATTATTATTATTATTATCATTATTATTATTAGTAGTAGTAGTCGAGTGTATTAAGGCTGTCTGTATTCTCCCAGTGCTGTACCTGAGAGCCCTCAGCTGGTCCTCCTCCTCGAGCCTGCCCAGTCTGCGATGAACTGTGTGGAGAAGGTTAGTGCCCTGAAAGCCGCTGCCACGCCCATCACACTGCACAACAATCACACCAAAGCTGCTGACCAACACAGAGGCCCAGTCCACCTGAAACCGCTCAGACACAGACTGACTTCCTGGAGTACCATCACTGAGAGAGACAGAAAAAAAGACATCCAGACAGACAGAGAGACAGACAGACAATTATATCCCAAACTGTTGCTTAAGAGCTGCTGCATTTGTATTCATTTTGACTCAAGATGATCTATGGTGAAAGGTACAACAAGGCATGCTTGTGTAGAAAAATAATCCATGATGGGGTGATGTGATACAATTGTTTAAATGACCAACTTTTACACATTATAGTTATATTTAATAGTGTAGAACGTCCATGAAGCAAGTTCCTGCTCATGTTCTCATGCCTTCCATAAGTCTTAAATAAATTACTGAAAACTTCACAATACCAAAAATTACCATAGAGCAGTTACTATAGAGCTGTTACTGTAGAGCTGTTAGTGTAGAGCTGTTACTATAGAGCTGTTATTATAGAGCAGCTACTATAGAGCTGTTATTATAGAGCAGCTACTATAGAGCTGTTATTATAGAGCAGCTACAATAGAGCTGTTATTACAGAGCAGCTACTATAGAGCTGTTATTATAGAGCAGCTACTATAGAGCTGTTATTATAGAGCAGCTACAATAGAGCTGTTATTACAGAGCAGCTACTATAGAGCTGTTATTATAGAGCAGCTACTATAGAGCTGTTAGTATAGAGCAGCTACTATAGAGCTGTTATTATAGAGCAGCTACTATAGAGCTGTTATTATAGAGCAGCTACTATAGAGCTGTTAGTATAGAGCAGCTACTATAGAGCTGTTATTACAGAGCAGCTACTATATGGCTGTTATTATAGAGCAGCTACTATAGAGCTGTTAGTATAGAGCAGCTACTATAGAGCTGTTATTACAGAGCAGCTACTATAGAGCTGTTATTATAGAGCAGCTACTATAGAGCTGTTAGTATAGAGCAGCTACTATAGAGCTGTTATTACAGAGCAGCTACTATAGAGCTGTTATTATAGAGCAGCTACTATAGAGCTGTTAGTATAGAGCAGCTACTATAGAGCTGTTATTATAGAGCAGCTACTATAGAGCTGTTATTATAGAGCAGCTACTATAGAGCTGTTATTATAGAGCAGCTACTATAGAGCTGTTATTATAGAGCAGCTACAATAGAGCTGTTATTATAGAGCAGCTACTATAGAGCTGTTATTATAGAGCAGCTACTATAGAGCTGTTATTATAGAGCAGCTACTATAGAGCTGTTACTAGAGCTAGATAGATAGATACCCCCCATCTATCTGGAGACAGCTCTTATTATAAAGCTGTAAGTATAGAGCTGTTACTAGAAGACTCTTGTTATAGAGCTTTTTAAATAAAGCTGCTACTATAGAGCTGTTATTATAGAATTGCTACTATAAAGCTGTTACTATAAGGCTGTTATAGAGAATTAATCTACAATTTGTCCTTCAAGAATTTACCAGTGCAGTCCTGCTTTTAGTGCATTTACTGCAGGAGAGTTCTGCTAAAAAAAAAAAGACCAGGCATATCAATGTATAAATAAATAAATGAATGAATGAATGAATGAATGAATGAATGAATGAATGAATAAATAAATAAATAAATAAATAAATAACAAGGCACAACTACTAAAATTCCTCAGTTTGAACCTCTGACCCCTCAGAAGGCTGTATGTACTACCATATGAATGAAATATGTGGCATTAAAACAAATTCAACAACAACAACAACAACAAGAAACCAATGAAAACAATAACATTTGATGTATAAAAACCACCTAAATTCTTGTATATGTGATTCTGCAACAATTTGTTTTTAGCTAATTCAATATCATTCCCAGGACCTCAGTGGTGGTGAGACTCACACGAGCAGCAGTAGAGGATAGTGTGCTGTATCTACAAAGCTGGCAGGTTTCAGGATCTGCAACGTCAACACTAAACAACAACAACAAAATTAATGAATTAACAATGTCAAACAGATTAATTAACATTAACAACCATCAGCTAAATAAACGTATCAAAGGAAGCTAACAAAAGCAAGGCTAATTTTTTCCTGTATTTTGATTAGTGTGTGTGTGATGGGTGAATATTAATCATATAAATAATGAATTGTGTCACATGCGGAACTCATGCATATCCATGTGAATCATTTCAATTACAAACATGTCAGGAATAGCAGCAAGTCGTTAATGAAATGCATCATGAAACTGTGTAAAATGTGACACGAATGCCAAATACACATCATGACAAGTGCAGTGGACCGGAAACTGAGTTCAGTTTAGAAAAATGAAGTCGTAATATTAAATATGTGTGACTTTATTGTTGAAGAACTTTATTGTTGAAGAGTAAATTCATTACTGGGCCTTCAGTCCTACTGATTTACACACATGCCACTTTTCAGGCTGCAGTAAATCACACTGTAGGCAATAAGTGAAATGACTTTGCATGTTAAGTGAAAGGTGTGAATCTGAAATGACGTGTTATTTTACTCCACACACCCGGCATGCGACCTGTGAGTAAATCAGATGTAGGTGTTATCACGTTGACACGTGTTTGTAAATCACATTTCCTGGCTGTTTATGATGAAGAATGAGTCTATCTACCTACCGTAATCCTCAACATCTATCTCTCGGTACTCCACTTTGGGCATCTGCATGGAGTCCACGGTGCGCTGGAGCTTGAGGTTCAGCTCGATGTCTAGCAGCTCTGTAGGAAAACACACACAAAAAACTTGAACCTTTACAGTAATGTTCATAAAAACCACTTCATTACAAGATCAAACAATATATTAATATAGAAGATATTTGAAATTAATAATCTGTTGTATTTTTATACTAATGAATAATTTTATTAACGTTTTAAACTGGTAATAAAAAAGGTTTTAACACATGCTAAAAACCTGCTAAGAACTTTAGCAACTTTAGAATTAGCATCTTCTCTCCAATATCATGAGTTCTGCATGTTAAACAATGAATAAGTGTGTAGGGAATGATTTCATTAAGATTCAGATGAATTAAGGAGTCTCCAGTGTCAGAGGTGAAGCTGTAACTTAAAAATCTTCCACATATTCAGGACAGAAGATTTTATACATTTTTGCGGTTTCTCAGTAAAGTGACAAGCTGAGATTTTTCTCTTATTAACTTGAAAAGAGAGAATAAAGAGAGACTGGTGAAGGAAAGCCTGTTTTTAGCTGCTATAATGTAAGTGACAATAGGAACTAACTCGTTTCATTCCACCTCATGTTCATTCATTAGTAATGAAGTTCACTAATGGTGTTCAGTGTAACTAACACTACAGAAGCTTCAACCTCAAACCGGTCTTCATCCTCAGCTCTCTGTAAACATCTCACTGGATTAAGCGCTCAGTGTACAGAAACCCGAATGTAATTTGCGGTTTGTTTACAGGAACGTGTATCAACTGAGATAAGTGCGGGGAGGAAAAAAACAGCGAGGGCTGTTACTGCTGATAGCATGAGGATGTGAATAGAGCAGAACGCTAACATTATCATGCTAATCACAGAGGAAGTCGCTGAATTCATAAGAGCCGTACAACAATAAATTACAATTAAACCTACGCAGTGTGAAAGAATTTGGACTTTAAATGCGGTTATCGGAGCACAAGCAGATATCACACACACACACACACACACACAGCCAATCTCCCAGAACATGGTGTGTGTTTGCATGCAAATTCATCTCAAACTGGTGCACCATTGTTTGTTATTCTGTATTTATTCTGCTATTCTGACAATAGTTTCCTGAAACACCAGACGATGAGACTTGGACACATCATCTGTTATGAACCCATAATCATCAGCGGGTCACCAGAGCAACCCAGGTGAATGTGATCAGTCTTCAGCTCGTGTTCAATGCAGCCAAGATCTACACTGATCTTGAACCCTAGCCACATTGACACTTTTTCTACAGCTTCACTCATGTTCCTGATGGCTCTTCTTTTCTGCAACCCTCTGATATAGAGTGTTTGATCTAAAAACTCCTGTAAACACCACCTCAATAGGAGCAGGTCATTTGTTGCTTTCAACATCCCCATACCAGTTTGAGATATTTGGCCTTCTTACTCTCATAGCCTCATCTATAAGTCTTCCCAAGAGACAGTGGGTTCCAACAGAAGCATGTGCTTAAATCAGTCAGAACCTGTCTGTTCTCCTTGCAACGACATCTGGAAATTCAATTGCTTCCTGAGCTCAAACTTCAGCTTCCAGTCACGAGCTGAGGCTAACATCCTCGTTGATGTCTTAACAAAAGTGATGCAATGTGTTGGGAGCTGATGTTTGCTCAGTTGGATTCCAGTGTAGATGGTGTCAGTTGCAATCTTCAGAAACTGCTCATAGCACCACCTGCACCTCCACTCTCCCAAGACTTGGTGGGGTCTTGCCTAGACCCAAAAAATGCAGGTTGGATGGGATTTTGAGGACATCATACACTGCCCAGGTCAGAAACATGAGTTCAGCAGGTTCTGACTTCCAATGCTCTGCTCAGATGATCTTATAGGCAGTCTAAGCTCCCTGTTTGGACATAGCCAATGTTATAATGCAACATTCATCTCCCACCTCTGCATAGATCTCTCCTTGACCACTCTCTCTATCTTTCACTCTTTTTCCCTGCTTTGTTGTTGTGAGGAACTTGTGTAGATACCAAGCCCAGCTTATCTATCCAGCTCTGGTGAGCTTAAATTCCTCTGTCAGGACATTGAACGTAAGCTGCAGCTTTTTTATGAGGCTCAGCCACCTGCAAAAGAATGGATGATTTCTTGCTCAAAGCCTTCAACAAGGGTCACTGGACCTTCATATATCAGCAATGGCCAGAGAAGTCTTGGCAGGACACTGTGCAGATAAATCCAGGAAGTCTTGCATGATCCACTGCTGTTAGTCAAGGCTGAGTTGCCTGGACCGCCGCGGTGTCTCTCAGGATTCAGTCGAAGATCTTCCCCAGGCACTTCACCAGCTTCTCAGACACAGATAGCATTTGGACTCTTCTCAAAGAGAAGTGGAGATGATCAGACACTCTGATATCCTTCCTCTGGACCACGGGCATGGACTTGGCAGGTTTGAAACTCCTCCTCATGTAAAGAACCTTTTCAGCCTTTTTGGAGGAGCCTCTGGCATCCCAGCACTGATGTTGTGACAATCACATCATCCATAATGGCTCTGATTGGAGCTTGATGCATGCCAGGTCTGAACAGGAAACCACTTTAATCACACTTCAGATGTTTATCACTAAGCTAAACAAAGGGAAAAATTATTTCCCAGACTTTATTCAGTCATCCTGAGTGATGTGTATCGCCTCGATCTTCTGCCACAATAATGTTCTTCCAGACTGATAAGTTTATTATATCACAGTTTCCTGAATCTATACATAGTTTTAGAGTCTTTCTACTTTATATATCAGTCATGTACCAATTCTGTACTGGACTAAATTGGGAATAAAAGGTCTGCTACTTGTGTGTTAATGTTTTCTTGGACAAATCAAATGAACAATTCTTCTAGATCAGTGCTTCCCAAACTGTGGGCCACAGTAGCTAGGCTAAATCAAAATTTTAAGCTATAGATTTAGCTAGGCTAAATCAAAATATTAAAATAATTAAAATATTTTAGAATAGAATATAAAAAGCTTCTGTTACACACTTTGATTCAATATAATTGTAAATAGTATGCAGACAGTATGTAGTGTTAAAGATTTAAATATATTTGTAAAGAATGTTTACATCATCTTATTTTCACCAGCATATAAAAATATTACATTTTATGGTAGTTCTCATAATTCACATGAAATTCTTACAAACTGGTTAATAAGTGTTGATAAGTTTGTGCAAAGAGACAATCTGCTTTATTAAATATATCTAATATACAAATATATGTATAAATATATCTTTATACTATTAATCAGTATACTGTATTTTTTAAACAAAGAGGTTGGGGGGGGGGCGTGGAGCTTTTGATATGTATTTGGGGGGCCTTACCCCTCTGAAGTTTGGGAAGATCTGGTCTAGATTAACAAAAGTCAGATCAATTTCACTGAACTTCTCTCCAACGATACTGATACTGTGATTAACTCTGTGAAAAACTTCTGCAATTGTTTTTTATTTATTTATTACAGCAGTTCCAGAAAGAAAACAAACTCTGTATTCTGAGTTTTCTCTTGTGCTGGTTTCCACCTGAAGCACCTCACAGTGACTTTTTTAAAAAACCTCTCGACGTCACCTCTCCACAGCCTGCGATTTGACAAGGTGCTTTTTTGATAAATAACTAAATTATAACACTCTTACACAAAGAGGTCATATTTCAGTGCGCGCACAGAGAGTTCTTCAGTAATCCAATCAGCTGTGAGTGCTCTCTGCTCAAATCCATCCTCATATAATTCCACTCAGACGCCTGCAGAGAGACGAGCGGCATGGACTGCATGCAAGATGAGGATGTGCTGGATCTGCAGCTGTGTGTACACACACACACACACACACACACACACACACACAGTACTCACTCTGTCGCTCCTGGGTGCTGTAGACCGACACAAACGGGACTCCGGGCCCTAAAACATGACACCGAAAACAACAGATTATTTATTTTTTATTCTTTTTATTTTCTTCCTAAGTTTATTGAAGCTTTAAATCTAAAAAACTGGTACAGTTTCTGGTCAGTGCTAGAATTATTGGCAGCCTTTCTGAAAATGTTTACATCAAAAACTCCAGATAAAAGACATAAAATAAACATTGGGTAAAAAATTTTCATTTTTCATTACATAAATAAATACATAAAAAAAGACTTTTCATTAGATGAATAAATCCAGATTAATACAAGTGTGAGGAATTATTTTTAATGAATTATATTTACAAATTATATTTAAGATTATTTTAATTATAAAATTTCAGGAAAATCCACGGCACTTTGAATGAAGGTTTTTGTACGTAATATAATGTGTATGAAAAAAAAAATACAAAAATATAAAAAATCTATTTGATAAATATGAAAATACAGGAAAAAAACTTAAAAGAACCATCCTCAAAGTTGATGTTAGAAGCAGGAAAAATGGACAAGTGTAAGGGTTTGAGCTTTGAGTTTGACCAAAAGGGCCAAATTGTGATGGCTAGACCACTGGACCGCTGTTGCTATAGAAACACTAATGAATTAGAATAAGTGCATGAATACAGACCAATCAGGTATAACACTCTGACCACTGACCGGTGAAGTGAATCAGACTGAGTATCTCCTCATCATGGCACCTGTTAGTGGGTGGGATATATTAGGCAGCAAGTCAACATTTTGTCCTCAAAGTTGATGTTAGAAGCAGGAAAAATGGACAAGTGTAAGGATTTGAGCGAGTTTGACCAAAAGGGACAAATTGTGATGGCTAGACCACTGGATCAGAGCATCTCCAAAACTGCAGCTCTTGTGGGGTGTTCCCGGTCTGCAGTGGTCAGTATCTATCAAAAGTATCCTTTAAGTCCTGTAAGTTGATCTGCTGCTAACATCTTGGTGCCAGGTACCATGGCACACCTTCAGGGATCTAGTGGAGTCCCAGTGGGTGGGATATATTAGGCAGCAAGTGAACACTTTTTTCCAGTGTAGTGTTTTTGTCCTTGTTTAATGGCTGGAGATGGTCACTGCGGGTCATTCAGAGCTTGTAACACCTATCCAGCTGTTGTTGTTGTGAGTCACTTTGTTAAGACGTCTTACAGAATTCAATAAGCTTCACTTTATTTACAAAGAAAAACTCCAAGAACAATGTAAAGGCCAACAACAACAACACCAATAATAATAATAATAATAATAATAATAATAATAATAATAATAATAATAATAATGAATACGCATTTTATATTATTGTCTAACACTATTTGTGTATCAGTGTGTGTGTGTGTGTATCAGTGTGTGTTTCAGAGTGTGAGTGTATATCAGTGTGTGTGTGTGTATCAGTGTGTGTTTCAGAGTGTGAGTGTATATCAGTGTGTGTGTGTGTGTGTATCAGTGTGTGAGTGTATATCAGTGTGTGTGTGTATCAGTGTGTGTTTCAGAGTGTGAGTGTATATCAGTGTGTGTGTGTGTATCAGTGTGTGTTTCAGAGTGTGAGTGTATATCAGTGTGTGTGTGTGTGTATCAGTGTGTGTTTCAGAGTGTGAGTGTATATCAGTGTGTGTGTGTGTGTGTATCAGTGTGTGAGTGTATATCAGTGTGTGTGTGTATCAGTGTGTGTTTCAGAGTGTGAGTGTATATCAATGTGTGTGTGTGTGTGTATCAGTGTGTGAGTGTATATCAGTGTGTGTGTGTATCAGTGTGTGTTTCAGAGTGTGAGTGTATATCAGTGTGTGTGTGTGTGTGTATCAGTGTGTGTGTGTGTGTATCAGTGTGTGTGTGTGTATCAGTGTGTGTGTGTGTGTATCAGTGTGTGTGTGTGCGTGTATCTGTTTGTTTCAGAGTGTGAGTGTATATCAGTGCGTGTATTTGTGTGTGTGTATCAGTGTGTGTATCATTGTGTGAGTGTATATCAGTGTGTGTGTGTGTATCAGTGTGTGTTTCAGAGTGTGAGTGTATATCAGTGCGTGTGTGTGTGTATTTGTGTGTGTGTGTGTGTATCAGTGTGTGTATTTGTGTGTGTATCAGTGTGTGTGTGTGTGTATCAGTGTGTGTATTTGTGTGTGTGTATCAGAGTGTGTTTCATTGTGTGAGTGTATATCAGTGCGTGTGTGTGTGTATTTGTGTGTGTGTGTGTGTGTATCAGTGTGTGTTTCAGTGTGTGAGTGTATATCAGTGCGTGTGTGTGTATTTGTGTGTGTGTGTGTATCAGTGTGTTTCAGTGTGTGAGTGTATATCAGTGTGTGTTTCAGTGTGTGAGTGTATATCAGTGTGTGAGTGTATATCAGTGTGTGTGTGTGTATCAGTGTGTGTGTGTGTGTGTATCAGTGTGTGTGTGTGCGTGTATCTGTTTGTTTCAGAGTTTGAGTGTATATCAGTGCGTGTGTGTGTGTATCAGTGTGTGTGTGTGTATCAGTGTGTGTGTGTATGTGTATCAGTGTGTGTGTGTGTGTATCAGTGTGTGTGTGTGCGTGTATCTGTTTGTTTCAGAGTGTGAGTGTATATCAGTGCGTGTATTTGTATGTGTGTATCAGTGTGTGTATCATTGTGTGAGTGTATATCAGTGTGTGTGTGTGTATCAGTGTGTGTTTCAGAGTGTGAGTGTATATCAGTGCGTGTGTGTGTGTGTGTGTATTTGTGTGTGTATCAGTGTGTGTATTTGTGTGTGTATCAGTGTGTGTGTGTGTGTATCAGTGTGTGTATTTGTGTGTGTGTATCAGAGTGTGTTTCATTGTGTGAGTGTATATCAGTGCGTGTGTGTGTGTATTTGTGTGTGTGTGTGTGTGTATCAGTGTGTGTTTCAGTGCGTGTGTGTGTATTTGTGTGTGTGTGTATCAGTGTGTGTTTCAGTGTGTGAGTGTATATCAGTGTGTGTTTCAGTGTGTGAGTGTATATCAGTGTGTGAGTGTATATCAGTGCGTGTGTGTGTGTATCAGTGTGTGTGTGTGTGTATCAGTGTGTGTTTCAGTGTGTGAGTGTATATCAGTGTGTGTTTCAGTGTGTGAGTGTATATCAGTGTGTGTGTGTATCAGTGTGTGTTTGAGTGTGTGAGTGTATATCAGTGTGTGAGTGTATATCAGTGTGTGTGTGTATCAGTGTGTGTTTGAGTGTGTGAGTGTATATCAGTGTGTGTTTCAGTGTGTGAGTGTATATCAGTGTGTGAGTGTATATCAGTGTGTGAGTGTATATCAGTGTGTGTGTGTGTATCAGTGTGTGTTTCAGTGTGTGAGTGTATATCAGTGTGTGTTTCAGTGTGTGAGTGTATATCAGTGTGTGTGTGTGTGTATCAGTGTGTGTGTGTGTGTATCAGTGTGTGTTTGAGTGTGTGAGTGTATATCAGTGTGTGTTTCAGTGTGTGAGTGTATATCAGTTTCAGTGTGTGAGTGTATATCAGTGTGTGTGTGTGTGTATCAGTGTGTGTTTCAGTGTGTGAGTGTATATCAGTGTGTGAGTGTATATCAGTGTGTGTGTGTGTGTGTATCAGTGTGTGTTTCAGTGTGTGAGTGTATATCAGTGTGTGTTTCAGTGTGTGAGTGTATATCAGTGTGTGTGTGTGTGTATCAGTGTGTGTTTCAGTGTGTGAGTGTATATCAGTGTGTGAGTGTATATCAGTGTGTGTGTGTGTGTGTGTGTATATCAGTGTGTGAGTGTATATCAGTGTGTGTGTGTGTATCAGTGTGTGTATTTGTGTGTGTGTGTGTGTGTATCAGTGTGTGTTTCAGTGTGTGAGTGTATATCAGTGCGTGTGTGTGTGTGTGTATCAGTTTGTGTATTTGTGTGTGTGTGTGTGTATCAGTGTGTGTTTCAGTGTGTGAGTGTATATCAGTGTGTGAGTGTATATCAGTGTGTGTGTGTATATCAGTGTGTGTTTCAGTGTGTGTGTGTATATCAGTGTGTGTTTCAGTGTGTGAGTGTATATCAGTGTGTGTATATCAGTGTGTGTGTATCAGTGTGTGTGTATCAGTGTGTGTTTCAGTGTGTGAGTGTATATCAGTGTGTGTGTGTATAAATGTGTGTTTCAGTGTGTGTGTGTATATCAGTGTGTGTTTCAGTGTGTGAGTGTATATCAGTGCGTTTGTGTGTGTGTATCAGTGTGTGTATTTGTGTGTGTGTGTGTGTGTGTGTGTATCAGTGTGTTTCATTGTGTGAGTGTATATCAGTGTGTGTATCAGTGTGTGTTTCAGTGTGTGAGTGTATATCAGTGTGTGTGTGTGTGTGTGTGTGTATTTGTGTATGTGTGTATCAGTGTGTGTTTCATTGTGTGAGTGTATATCAGTGTGTGTGTGTGTATCAGTGTGTGTATTTGTGTGTATTTGTGTGTGTGTGTGCATTATTGTGTGAGTGTATATCAGTGTGTGTGTGTGTATCAGAGTGTGTATCATTGTGTGAGTGTACATCAGTGCGTGTGTGTGTGTATCAGTGTGTGTATTTGTGTGTGTGTGTGTATAAGTCTGTGTATCATTGTGTGAGTGTACATCAGTGCGTGTGTGTGTGTATCAGTGTGTGTATTTGTGTGTGTGTGTGTGTATAAGTGTGTGTATTTGTGTGTTTGTGTGTATAAGTGTGTGTATCATTGTGTGAGTGTACATCAGTGCGTGTGTGTGTGTGTATCAGTGTGTGTATTTGTGTGTATTTGTGTGTGTGTGTATAAGTGTGTGTTTCATTGTGTGAGTGTATATCAGTGCGTGTGTGTGTGTGTATCAGTGTGTGTGTGTGTGTGTGTGCGTGTATCTGTGTGTGTGTGTGCGTGTATCTGTGTGTGTTTCAGAGTGTGAGTGTATATCAGTGCGTGTGTGTGTGTATCAGTGTGTGTATTTGTGTGTGTGTGTGTGTATCAGTGTGTGTATTTGTGTGTGTGTGTGTATCAGTGTGTTTCAGTGTGTGAGTGTATATCAGTGTGTGTGTGTGTGTGTGTATTTGTGTGTGTGTATCAGTGTGTGTGTGTGTATCAGTGTGTGTATTTGTGTGTATTTGTGTGTGTGTATCATTGTGTGAGTGTATATCAGTGTGTGTATCAGTGTGTGTATCAGTGTGTGTATTTGTGTGTGTGTATAAGTGTGTGTTTCATTGTGTGAGTGTATATCAGTGCGTGTGTGTGTGTATCAGTGTGTGTTTCAGTGTGTGAGTGTATATCAGTGTGTGTGTGTGTATCAGTGTGTGTATTAGTGTGTGTGTGTGTGTATCAGTGTGTATCATTGTATGAGTGTACATCAGTGCGTGTGTGTGTGTATCAGTG
>NC_080710.1:33178279-33185779 GCF_019097595.1 Hemibagrus wyckioides | reverse complement strand
GTGTGTGTGTATATACACTATATTGCCAAAAGTATTCGCTCACCCTTCCAAATAATCAGAATCAGGTGTTCCAATCACTTCCATGGCCACAGGTGTATAAAATCAAGCACCTAGGCATGCAGACTGTTTTTACAAACATTTGTGAAAGAATGGGTCGCTCTCAGGAGCTCAGTGAATTCCAGCGTGGAACTGTGATAGGATGCCACCTGTGCAACAAATCCAGTCGTGAAATTTCCTCGCTCCTAAATATTCCACAGTCAACTGTCAGCTGTATTATAAGAACGTGGAAGTGTTTGGGAACGACAGCAACTCAGCCACGAAGTGGTAGGCCACGTAAACTGACGGAGCGGGGTCAGCGGATGCTGAGGTGCATAGTGCGAAGAGGTCGCCAACTTTCTGCAGAGTCAATCGCTACAGACCTCCAAACTTCATGTGGCCTTCAGATGAGCTCAAGAACAGTGCGCAGAGAGCTTCATGGAATGGGTTTCCATGGCCGAGCAGCTGCATCCAAGCCATACATCACCAAGTGCAATGCAAAGCGTCGGATGCAGTGGTGTAAAGCACGCCGCCACTGGACTCTAGAGCAGTGGAGACGCGTTCTCTGGAGTGACCAATCGCGCTTCTCCAATATAATTCTCTTCAATATAGTGTATGTGTGTGTGTGTATATGTGTGTGTGTGTGTGTGTATGTGTGTGTATGTATATATATATATGTGTGTGTGTGTATGTGTGTGTATGTATATATATATATGTGTGTGTGTGTGTGTGTATGTATATATACACTATATTGCCAAAAGTATTCGCTCACCTGCCTTGACTCACATATGAACTTAAGTGACATCCCATTCCTAATCCATAGGGTTCAATATGACGTCGGTCCACCCTTTGCAGCTATAACAGCTTCAACTCTTCTGGGAAGGCTGTCCACAAGGTTTAGGAGTGTGTTTATGGGAATTTTTGACCATTCTTCCAGAAGCGCATTTGTGAGGTCACACACTGATGTTGGACGAGAAGGCCTGGCTCTCAGTCTCCGCTCTAATTCATCCCAAAGGTGTTCTATCGGGTTGAGGTCAGGACTCTGTGCAGGCCAGTCAAGTTCATCCACACCAGACTCTGTCATCCATGTCTTTATGGACCTTGCTTTGGTCACTGGTGCACAGTCATGTTGGAAGAGGAAGCTCCAAACTGTTCCCACAAAGTTGGGAGCATGGAATTGTCCAAAATGTCTTGGTATGCTGATGCATTCAGAGTTCCTTTCACAGAAACTAAGGGTCCAAGCCCAGCTCCTGAAAAACAACCCCACACCATAATCCCCTCCACCAAACTTTACACTTGGCACAATGCAGTCAGACAAGTACCGTTCTCCTGGCAACCGCCAAACCCAGACTTGTCCATCAGATTGCCAGATGGAGAAGCGCGATTCGTCACTCCAGAGAACGCGTCTCCACTGCTCTAGAGTCCAGTGGCGGCGTGCTTTACACCACTGCATCCGACGCTTTGCATTGCACTTGGTGATGTATGGCTTGGATGCAGCTGCTCGGCCATGGAAACCCATTCCATGAAGCTCTCTGCGCACTGTTCTTGAGCTCATCTGAAGGCCACATGAAGTTTGGAGGTCTGTAGTGATTGACTCTGCAGAAAGTTGGTGACCCATTCTTTCACTATGTGCCTCAGCATCCGCTGACCCCGCCCGTCCAGTTTACGTGGCCTACCACTTCGTGGCTGAGTTGCTGTCGTTCCCAAACACTTCCACGTTCTTATAATACAGCTGACAGTTGACTGTGGAATATTTAGGAGCGAGGAAATTTCACGACTGGATTTGTTGCACAGGTGGCATCCTATCACAGTTCCACGCTGGAATTCACTGAGCTCCTGAGAGCGACCCATTCTTTCACAAATGTTTGTAAAACAGTCTGCATGCCTAGGTGCTTGATTTTATACACCTGTGGCCATGGAAGTGATTGGAACACCTGATTCTGATTATTTGGAAGGGTGAGTGAATACTTTTGGCAATATAGTGTATGTGTGTGTGTGAATATGTGTGTGTGTGTGTGTGTATGTATATGTGTGTGTGTGTGTGTGTGTGTGTGTGTATGTATATGTGTGTGTATATATGTGTGTGTGTGTGTATATATATGTGTGTGTGTGTGTGTGTGTGTGTGTATATATATGTGTGTGTGTGTGTATATATATGTGTGTGTGTGTGTGTGTGTTGGTACATTAGCTGTTTGTCCTCGTTGTAGGCGAGAATGTGGGTAACGTCCCAGTCTCCTGATGTGATGGACTGCAGAGTGTCTGAGCTGCTGTTGGGCTGGAGGATGTAAAGGAACAATATTAAACACACACACACACACACACACACACACACACACACCCTCATCCTAGTCAGGTTGTGACATTTAACATTACATCGTTATACATAACTCACGTAACAGGAATGATCATTTCTTATCATTTTACTTAATAGTTTTTTTTCTTTTTATAGTACATGTGGATTGTAATAAACACATTCTTGTGTCAAAGAATTCTGACCTGAAAAATAAAACCACACACATAACAATCCCATGTGAAAAAAAAACTGTAAAATGTGAAATAAATGTGAAACTTAACTTTAAACTTAACTATCTTTTTTTCTACACTCCTGTAAAGCTGCTTTGAGACAACGTCCATTGTTAAAAGTGCTATAGAAATAAAATTGAAATGGTGTGTGTGTGTGTGTGTGTGGTTTTTTTTTTTTTTTTTTTTGGGGGGGGGGGGGGGGGTCAACACTTTCTGACCAGTCCAGAACTGTGATGTAAGAAGTAGCTAATGTTCACTTTATGGTGTTGATTCACTAAATAAACAGCTTGGATGCAGGAAATCGTCTGTTAACACAAAGACTATAAACCATGAAGGAGAAACAGTGAACACACACACACACACACACCTTATCTGAATCAGATAATCAGTGTGACCCCTGGTCATGTGACATGCACTGGCTGATGGGTGGTGATATATATTTCAAATAAGCTGATCTACAGTATATTGATCTTATTTATTAGAAATATAAATAACAATTTAAGTTGTCTTTATTTGTCACATCTACATTATAGCACAGTGAAATGTTTTCTTCCCATATTCCATCCTTGGGGGTTGGGGTCAGAGCGCAGGGTCAGCCATGATACAGTGCCCCAGAGCAGGGGGGGTTAGGGGCCTTGCTCAAGGGCCCGACGGTGGCAGATTGGCAGTGCTGTGGCTTGAAACCTGATCTTCCGGTCAACGACCCAGAACCTTAACCACTGTCCATATTTATGTGGACATTAACATTAACATAACGTTAATATGATTTTAAATAACTTGATTTATCTTTATCCACCATGATGCCCATTTAGAATTGTTCCTAATAACTTGGCAACTTATTCTAAAGTGTGAATTTTTTTTTTTAGTAAGAAATATTTTAGATCCTTTGTGAATTACCACATGCAGTATCACTGTGTGTGTGTGTGTGTGTGTGTGTGTGTGTGTACCTGTGATACAGCCATCGAGATGTGGAAAAATTTGCCCCGCCCACCCTGAGGAATAGCGCGTGTGAAGAAGAGCTTCAGTCCGTCTTTAGAGAATAGTGGAGCTTCATTCTGTACAAAATATATAAATAAATAAATGACTAAATAACTAAAACGAATCTAAATCTCAGGGTTCATTACAGCTCTACCGATTCACTTGTTTATTTATCACTCGAGCTACAAGCCCTCTGCGGACTTTAATATTTAACTCTAACTCAATTGCAGGAGCAGTTTCATCTTCAGAGAATAGAAATGACAAGTTGTGAAGCTCAGTGCAGCTTCTCCTCAACATAAAGAAAACATCGTGTAGCTTGTTGTTTCTAATTAACACGATGTTCCGCCCTCGCAGGACTGCTGCTGCTGCTGGAGGGGAAAAAAACCTCACACACACACACACACAAGGTCCGGTGCTTTAGCAGAACATTTCGGTCAACATGATAAGAAAAGGTCAGACTCTCGTGTCTGGTGTCATGATGGCAGATCAGGAAAGTGGTGTGAATTTTAATTAATATCAATATATCAATGTTATTTAATGTTAATTAATAATACAATGCAATAATGATTAATATGTTAATATAATAATGTTGTAAATACACTATATTGCCAAATGTATTGGGACACCCCTCCAGATCATTGAGTTCAGATGTTGTTTTTCAGGGGTTGGGCTCGACCCCTTAGTTCCAGTGAAAGGAACTCTTAATGCTTCAGCTTCATTCCAAGACATTTTGGACAATTTCATGCTCTTTGTGGGAACAGTTTGGGGATGACCCCTTCCTGTTCCAACATGACTGCACACCAGTGACCAAAGCAAGGTCCATAAAGACATGGATGACAGAGTCTGGTGTGGATGAACTTGACTGGCCTGCACAGAGTCCTGACCTCAACCCCACAGAACACCTTTGGGATGAATTAGAGTGGAGACTGTGAGCCAGACCTTCTCGTCCAACATCAGTGCCTGACCTCACAAATGTTCTTCTAGAGGAATGGTCAAAAATTCCCATAAACACACTCCTAAACCTTGTGGAAAGCCTTCCCAGAAGAGTTGAAGCTGTTATAGCTGTAAAGGGGCGGGACAACTCCATATTACATTCATGTGCATGGAAAGGCAGATGTCCCAATACTTTTGGCAATATAGTGTGAACTGTTCAGGCACCTGATTTAAACAAAGGACACAGAAAATTGTCTGAATAAAGTATGAGATAAAAACGAATCATGTTCATAATTATGATGTGTGACATGTAATTATGATTACAGTGAGACTTTGTATTAAAACAAATTTTTCCATCAGAAATAATGTAAATGCGGATAATCCGTTCCAGCCGCACAAAAATATTCCCAATATGAAGCGTATGTAAACTGTACGGCTACTTACAAAGAACTGACCCAAGCTAAGCATTCCATGTCAAGGCTCCTCACAGGAAGTCATGCCACCAAGCTTGGGCTAAAAATAGAACAGACCACCCACACCACCAATCTATCAACAAAAAACACCCCAAAAATCACCTAGCTTTTGAACGCATGCTGAAGGTTGGTATCGTGGGTCGACTCTTTCACAACAGCTTTCACTGACAGGAAAAAATCCGTAAACTCTCTTTGCTTGGCTTTCCACTGACGCTAACAAGTTTTGAACGGCTCCCGGACGTACGAGCAACTTAGCCGGCATTCGGTTCGCTTCATTCATATGACACAAATGCTTCATATGCTGATGCAAATTTCGTGCAAAATTTCACAGGTGAAAATTCTTAAAGGAGGGCCATTCATATGCCGAGGTTCCACTGGTCGTAGTATAGTGCATAATAATAGAGTGATGGAGTCAGAACCATATAATAACAGAGAACATGCACTCAGAGTGAATCAGGACAATATAAAGATACAATAAAAGTGAATCAGGTTCATTTAATGATGCCGAGGTTTCTGAATTAGAACAAGGGAAAGTCTTGTTGGAATCAATTTAACAGTGCAGTAAAAGTGAATCTGAAGCTTTAATAGTGTAGCTACACTGATCAGCCATAACATTATGACCACCTGCCTTATATTGTGTTGGACCCCTTTTGCTGCCTAAACAGCCCTGACCCATCAAGGCATGGACTCCACTAGATTCCTGAAGGTGTGCCATGGTACCTGGCACCAAGATGTTAACAGCAGATCAACTTACAGGACTTAAAGAATACTTTTGATAGATTCTGACCACTGCAGACCGGGAACACCCCACAAGAGCTGCAGTTTTGGAGAAGCTCTGATCCAGTGGTCTAGACATCACAATCTGGCCCTTTTGGTCAAACTCGCTCAAATCCTTACACTTGTCCATTTTTCCGGCTTCTAACATCAACTTTGAGGACAAAATGTTCACCTGCTGCCAAATATATCCCACCCACTAACAGGTGCCATGATGAGGAGATACTCAGTCTTATTCACTTCACCGGTCAGTGGTCAGAGTGTTATACCTGATCGGTGTATGGTGAGTTTGATGATTCTGTAATGCAGTAAACATAATTTAAACGATTTTATTAATAGATGATTATAGTGTAAGAGGATTCATGGGTGAGTCTCAAGCCGGAACAAATGGGTCTGAAGCTTTTAATTGTGCATTAAGAGTAATAATGTGTGTGAGTGTGGAGTGTACTCGAACCTGTCTGTGCAGCCAGCTCTCACTCTCGTCCTCGTGTTTCTAAAAAAGAAGAGATACCTTATAGCATCAGTAAACAGCTCTGTCTTTATTCTTCCCACTGCAGACTGGAGTGTTTATCTGTGTGAGTGTACCTTGGTACAGACTCCTGTAGTGGCTTCACACAGGGTCAGGATGGAGATGTTCTGCGCTCGGTTCAACCAGTTCACCGCCAACTTCGTGCTCGTGGCCCACTTCACCATCGTTATATAATATTCCCTGGAGAGAAATGTATATAATATATATAAACAAGGTAAACAACTCTCTTATACAGGTTCTACAGCTAGTGTTGTAATAGATTTATTAAAGAAACACATTAATAATAATAAAAAAGAAAATTATAATATACAATTTAATTAACACATAATTTAAGTGTTAATTAAATATAATATATAATAAACTAAATTATATATTAATATAATCAATTATAATTACACTTAAATATAATTTTCACTTAAAAGAATGTCTATTTTTTTTAATGAAACACTGTGTTTATTAGCCTCAGCTTAAAGCCTTTACTTGCCTCATAAATGTGTGTGTGTGTGTGTGTGTGTATAAAACCACAACATCACAAATAATAAAACTATATAATAACAATATGAATATATTATTACTATTAATATTATTTATTTATCTTTTTTTTTTTCAGTGAGTCTGACCCGATCCTCTGGTCATCTGGTCTCCTCATCTGGATGGTATGTAGTGGGCCGTTCAGGTTCACCACGTACAGAGAGATCACCGGGTTCTCCTCTCCCGCCTGAAGTCAACAACATACCCTCATATGTCCACGTCGTCCAGTCAGAAAACATCAAGTTTATTTATTTATCAAAAACATCAGGTTTAATAAACTCTCCCAAAACATCAGTCAGGAGAAGCTGAGCAGAACATCTGTTATTAAACAATATAGAGAAATAAAAACACTTCAGTGTATATCTGTGTGTCATTCAGTGTGACTGTGTGCATGTGTGTGTGTATATCTGTGTATCAGTGTGTGTGTTTGTGTGTGTGTGTGTGCATCAATGTGTGTATATCAGTGTGTGTGTATATCAGTGTGTGTGTGTGTGTGTGTGTGTGTGTATCAGTGTGTATCCCCTCTCCCAAGATTACTTTGGGGTAGTGGTACTCTCGGCCTGTAGGGTAGGGCGACCCGGTGAACATGGGCAGCTCCATCCTGGGCACCAGCGTGTTGTTGATGGTGGCATAGGCCAGTCGAGCTCCATCAGGTGACCACCAGTGGGCTATGTGGGACTGGAACACCTCCTCTGTGTGTGTGTGTGTGTGTGAGAGAGAGAG